>NW_025938962.1:31234-121750 GCF_000764305.2 Hyalella azteca | reverse complement strand
GGCTGCATCCATTGCTCTCCGATGGCTGAGCCATGTCTGACTGGCCTTATGAAGCTGGCTGCATCCATTGCTCTCCGATGGCTGAGCCATGTCTGACTGGCCTTATGAAGTTGGCTGCATCCATTGCTCTCCGATGGCTGAGCCATGTCTGACTGGCCTTATGAAGCTGGCTGCATCCATTGCTCTCCGATGGCTGAGGGCTGATCAGACGCTTGTGATGGGATCAGGATAGACATCAATGAAGCCTTGAGCTCGCAATACAAAATGGTAAGTCGCATCAGAGATCATATATCAGGCAATAACTTTTGTAACTAATTGGGATATAGTAAATGTAACCAAATTTGTTATAAGTGATTGAAAACGGGGAAAATCGAATCGAAGTTCATGTGCAAGCAAATAATTTCTGGGAATAAACGAGATTATGTAAATTTAATCAAATTTGCAATCAGTGATGGAAAACCGCGCGGAAATGATTGGGATTTGGCAAAAACCACATATGCAGTCTGCATTAATACGTTAACTGACTGCATATGTGTTAGCAATAATTAACTAATACGTTTGTATTATTCCGGTGTGAATTTGGCAGGAAGCGAATTTCTCCACGGCTGAATGTTTAGGAAAGTGTTATTTTGTTTTTACTATTCCATTTATGACATTCCGTGTTAAATGACGCTAATTAAAAATGCTGGCAATTCTTAGAAATTACCTTACTATCTACTGAAAACATCAATCATTTCACTACGTAACTTCAATAACGTTTACAATGTTTATTGTAAAACTGAAGAAACTTTTGCAAAAACAACACAAATGAAAACTTGTATATTAATCAAGATACGGCCGGGAAAGCCAACATTGCGTAGATCCCAAACGAGACCGCGCGGCCATATCTGATCGAGTAATTTCCGCCGAGTTCAAACTTTGGCCTGCGGACTCGACCAACTTGTGCACCGGACGTTGAAGTTCACAGTTAAAAGCTGGAATAAGAGCGATAGCCCAGAGGGCTGTACCGCCTGCCACTCGCTCTAAAATACAGTATTAATCTCTTAAAGGAATCTTTCATGAGATATAGGTATACATGATTGTTATGTTGTTATGATTTAAATCTACAGAATTTGCAAAAATGAAAAAAAAAACAGTGAATGGCTGTAGAGGGGTTTAGATAATCATATGTGAGAGTATAAATCAAAGTAACGAAGAACACGTAATAGAATTATTAATGAAATATTAACATGCAAGTGTCCTCAATATTTTTTAGCAAATATTAGCTTTATTACCGTCGTCTCAGAAAAGATTAATGAAGAGAAGTGCGAAAATTCATGTCTCTTAATTATTACTGTCACATAACGTAGCGTATAAAGGTTAAGTAGAAGCGTAAGGAGGTCATACAAAAATGCAGAGCCAGTCAGAAATGAAGCTCATAACTTCTGTAGAAAATTGTGAACAATTCTGAACAATTTAGTGGCCACCAATTCGACTCGGGAAATCCTGATGAGGTTCCCTGAGTACCTGTTCCATTTGCCAATTACTTACTGAGTACCTGTTCCAATTTGCCATATTGTGTATCAGCTACATTATGAGCTGTAAAAGTGGGCTTTTCATAGGCGCTACAAAGTATTACTATTATTTTCCATACTAATCTTAGAATAAAGCGCTCTGTATTCTCGTAATTATGAAAATATACAACTAATTCACGCAGTGATCCCCGAAAATATTAGTGTGAAAACATACCCAACGTATTTAAACCCTTATCAGACTGCACTGATACAATAACGTACCTGAACTCGGTTGATTTTAACGTTGCAAAATAATGCAGTAAAGGTTAAGTACAAATTGAAACTAACCATCACCTGCCAGTAGCACAGTAGAACAGATGAAGCCAAGCGTGTATGTTTAGACACTTCAGAAATGGATATTCAGAAGAGATAGCAGGCACTCGTACAAATTGTGTAAAGTTCAACTGTAGCATTCATAACCGTAAATAGAAATAAACGTGAATGAATAACATTTGTTTTTTACTCACTGTATAGACATGGCATCTTGAACTTTGGGACGATCCTGTCCAGTGACTCACCTGGAAAGAAATAAATATCACGATAAGTAATCAACATAATTCCATAATGAAGTAGGTAGTGGAAAAAATTTCGAGTGTAAATAAATATTCGAACGAGGTCATTTAAGTCATGGAATTAGAAAATTCCTGCACTAAAAACCCAGCGCGTTTGTGCGCACCCAAAATTTAAATGCAAACGTAAAGTGTGGACGTGCCTAGTAAGAACAGGCCGCTTAAATGCACAAATAACTTCCCAACTCTAAAATAAATTTCAGAATGACACTTGAACTTCGAAAATTTAACGAATTTGATTTCCGTGTACGATGAATCATCCATGATAAAAAGTTCATTTTTCTCCCGAAAATGTGAGGGTTGCTCANCATTGTTTTTTGTTGCATTGAGATTTAATTTCTTTTGATAGTATTTTTGAATACTATGCGTCTCTATACATAATTTAAATCACTTTTCCTGTTAAGTTTGTGTACTTACATACATTAAAATACGATTTTTCAAGTGTACGAATATTTATATCCCCCCACTGTAAATTAAATTAGCCATTTATATTTAATCACTAAATCGCCCAATTTTAATTTCATCAAATTGGCAAGCCACAATAGCAATTTCCCTAATTAGGTTGGATGTTTATTGTCGTGCTCATTCCAATGACATGTAGTGGAAATTGTGGGGATTTATATTCCATCTATTAAATTTTATCTGGATATTTCAGCTGCATTTACTTGGATTTCACGTAGAAGCATCGTTTTCTCATTTCCAGTGAACAATAGTAACGTTGAATTTTCCTTACAGTATTCGTTTCCTCGGATATTAGAATTTACAAATCATGTATGGGACTTGTGTTTCAACTAACCGAACCCAAAACTACAATTCAATTACTGAGGAATCTCATTGATTAAATCTCATGATCCGAATTACTTTACGTTAGATCTTCTTGTTTTCAATTGAACATTAGTCATCCATTAATTTTCTTTATGTGACCAAAGGCTCGTGTGGTGCTTTTAACTTCGCTCGGGGAAACACACACATTTTGTGAGCGTGGATTATAGGTAATATACTCTAAAACTCATATTTTAAATTCTGTTAAGTGAGTAATGAATCAAGTAATGAAATGGAACTTATATGTCAGAAAAAAAGTAAAATGTAATGTATCGATTTCAAAATAATCTACAGAATATTTCATGCTCCTTCATATAAATTTGCTAAAAACGTCGGCGAAATTAAAACATATTAGAATATTGCGCATTAAAAAACTTACTTGCTGTGCTCAACAACGTACAAATATCTAAAAAATAAGACCATATTCTTCAGTTCGGTGCAAGGCCGTAACGCAACAACGTTGGCCATCATCGCAACCTGCGCAAGTTCCCTTGCTTGGCTTCGTTAGATTTAATAGCAACAGTTACGAAAGTTTGCCGACTTTAGAAAGTTGATAATTTATTTTGTCCCAAAAATGCAGCAACGTGTCAGAAGTTGTGTTGTAGTTGCCTAAACAATTAAAGAGGTTGTAAAATGGGCAGAGAAAATTATGTTCGTCTCAATGATGAAGCCATCATGATTTTCTCGAAGATAAATTATAGTAGTAGGATTTGAAACCAGTAGCCGTGGCCAGTGAAAAAGCTCATTTATTTTTCTTCGTTGTGATTCATACTGCACCGGACGCATCGCACAAATACGTTACTGTATTTATAAACTCCCTTTCATAATTTTAGCCCTCCATCCCAATTTTTAGAAGTGCCGAGTGCTATTTTCATAAAGAAATTTTTCGAGTATACTTGCTGGTGTTTCCATGATCTTATTTTCGCGACTGTTCGGTGCATAACGTTAGTTTCAATCTACCATCATACGAGAGGGAGATGCAGGTCATTCCTGTATATAGTCAGCTGCAACCTTCTCGACTTGCCCCTTCACCCCCATCTGCACTAACATCGCTAGAAATATAGTACAAGTATATACATGCCAACGTGGCCGGTTGATGTTGTTCAACGTCAGAAACTGTTATGCAAAAGCGTTATCCATTTAATTATTAAATTTGGAAGCTAGTTTGGAACGATCAAAATTAACGCCAAGTAAGGTTATGACATCAAAATTAAAATGGTTAGTAGCCGAGGATGTTGGGTCAACAATTGGTGATAGAATGAAGTCGATTTATAATAAGATTTTTCTTGCATATTAACAATTGGAGCTTTTCCTCACCGAAATAGATCAAACTACAAACGACCTCAACTGATCATATTGATTAATTTTACTGTAACTCCGCAATGGCGACTAAAGTTCCGTCAAATCTGATTGAATGACTTATGCTCAACGAATAAAAATAATCATGAAGCCACAGCTTAAAATCGACGAGATCAGTTTGTGAGTAAATTTGAAGTTGACATTTTCAGATGTAAGTACTAATGGTCTAACTCTCACTTACTCCAGGGGTTTCACAAAAACTCTTTAATCTGTATGATATTGCAGTTCTCGTCTCCTAACTCTCCTTTGCAAAAATAAGACTAAGGGGGACGACTTAAGCTGAGAAACTCATTTCTTTGATGAGATCAAGCAGCAGCCACCGAACATCAGCCAGCATCGGTTCAAGGAAATTAATTACCGAAGACAAAGACAACAATTGCGCGCTTTGTATTAAAGAATGGTCGTGAGGAGGGTGGAAACAATGTGCAGGACGACGAAAATTTTCACAAGATAATGCGTTGATGAGGTAGCTAACTACCACCTTTATTCGGGAAGGGATGCGCGTAAGTGATTCTGTGTTGAAGCGCAAAGCCAAAAACCCGCTAAAAGTCCGGCACATATGTGATTCTAAAGCGGCGAATGGTTTCTTCTCAATGTAAACCTATACATAACATAAACTTTTAGGAAGCAAGTGGATAGGTTTTGCGAATGGTCAAAACGCTTTTCAAATTTTGCTAACAATTTCCTCTCGAGAATCCCATGTTGGATATCGTGAATATCATTTCAAAAATTATTTCTTCTTCAATAAATAAATTGCATGAACAACAGTCGCTCACGTTTGATTGTTCGTTGAACTTGCTCTAAATATAATGTTTACGTGTGTGGATTTTTAATTCATCAAGTTTTGAATCGAGTATTTATTAGGATTAGTTGGAATTTTATTTTTGCCTTACGCATGTGCCAAAATACAGAGCGCATAACGGCAATTGATCCCTAAGCAATGCGTACATGTGTTTTATCTGTACAGGGCAAGTCGTGACTTGTTTTGTACAGCATGATCGTGCTATCGAATAACCCGGTTATTATAGGACAAAATTAATCGCGTCCTGATATGATCCGACGAAAAAAAATCTAAGGATGACGAAAGAAATCTAATTTCCTTTGCACCTTGAACGTAATTGCATAATGATACCATAAAAATAATCCTTGGAGATACTCAGATACAATTCCTGGTTGTCTGATCAACAAGACCGTTATCATTTTCCGATTTACAATAGATTGGACAGTCATCAATTAACCTTCCGTGAGATCGTCAAGGTTTCAATTTGTCTGCACTTGCCGTCACTAAGAGAGTTCGGAAATAAATTATGACTCAAATAATGATGAGGTTGTCTCTGTGATCTGTGACATTGAAGGACGATTTTCCCCCACAAATAAAATATGGAAAAATAATAAATAACAAATTTCATATTTTCAGTGACCATAAATCATGTGTAGTCATTTATTTTGAGAATCAGACAGCCTGAAATTCACTTCATCAGAGAAACAAGACAGAAAATTCGTCTCTAGAAGATCCTTCAAATATTGGCGGACCGGAAAATTGCATCACCACGTTCTCTCCTCGTCGATACGGGACACGACTCCGGACTCCGGTATATACGAAAAAAACATGGAAGAAGAACCACTTGCAAGAACTTGTACGCAATTATTGCAAACAATTAATGGTTTTGCTCCCAATGATGATCTTAGAATTTAAACTTCTCCGTCGAATTAGTAAACTAATAAACAAAGCATGTCTCTTATATGTCTCTCTCCACGATGTCTCTTCTTAAAAATTCATTGCAATAATTTTTTTTTCGCAAAGAGGGAAAAATTTCGTATAATATGAAAATTGTCGTTGAGAAAGTGAAACGAGTACTTGAGCACAAAAGTTTCTGAACGCAATATTTAAATATCGTTCAATTGAAAGAGGTCTTTCAACCATTTATAGTGCAACGTTTGTACGAGCAATATATGTAAATGTAAATAAAGATATCTCCGAATCTGTTATACGCAGTAATGTTTACTGAGGGTAGTTGTTTTTATTTAGAATACTTGTTTTGTTCAGGACATGTGTGTGTGCACAAGATGCTTGTGTTTATTCATGATGATAGTGTTTACTGAGGTTGGCTGCATCCATTGCTCTCCGATGGCTGAGAGCTGATCAGACGCTTGAGATGGGATCAGGATAGACATCAATGAAGCCTTGAGCTCGCAATACAGAATGGAAAGTCGCATCAGAAGTCATATATCATAACTAATATAGTAAATGTAACCAAATTTGTTCGAAGTGATAGAAAACGGGGAAAATCTCATCGAAGATCATGTGCAAGAAAATAATTTCTGGGTATAAAAATGTTCGCAATATTTAGAAACTACCATACTATCTACGGAAAATATCAGTCATTTCACTATGTAACTTAAATGACGTTTACAATGTTTATTACAAAAGCAAAAAAAGTTTTGCAAAATACAACACAAATGAAAAATTGCACAATAATTAAGATACGGCCTTGAAAGCCAACATTGCGTAGATCCCAAACGAGACCGCGCGGCCATATCTGATCGAGTAATTCCCGCAGAGTTCAAACTTTGGCCTGCGGACTCGACCAACTTGTGCACCGGACGTTGAAGTTCACAGTGAAAAGCTGGAATAAGAGCGACCGCCCAGAGGGCTATATATATGTTTGTTATGTTGAAGTTCACAGTGAAAAGCCGGAATAAGAGCGACCGCCCAGAGGGCTGCTAAAGCCTGCCACTCGCTCTAAAATACAGTATTAATCTCTTAAAGAAATCTTTTATGAGATATGGATATGCATATATGTTTGTTTTGTTGAAGTTCACAGTGAAAAGCTGGAATAAGAGCGACCGCCCACAGGGCTGCTACCGCCTGACACTCGCTCTAAAATACAGTATTATTCTATTAAAGAATCTTTTATGAGATATAGGTATACATGACTGTTATGTTGTTATGATTTAAATTTACAGAATTTGCAAAAGTAAAAAAAACAGTGAATGACTGTAGAGGGGTTTCGATAACCATTTGTGCGAGGAGAAATCGAAGGAAAGTAGAACAAGTGATAGTATTATTAATGATATATTAACATGCAAGTGTCCTCAATATTTTTAGTGCATTTTCTCATTTATAGAAAAAATGCACTATTGCACGTCATGTCCGTCTTTCTGTCCGTCTGTCTGTCTGTCCGTGACTACATATTTTCGTCGACGAGAAAATGCGCTCTATGTAACTCACTGCAGTGAGTACTGAGTTATATTTTTTTTCGTAAATATTAGCTTTATTACCGTCGTCTCAGAAAAGATTGATGATGAGAAGTGCGAAAATTCATGTCTCGTAATTATTACGACCACATAGCGCAGCGTATAAAGGTAAGTCGAAGCATACGAAGCTCATAACTTCTGTAGAAAATTGTGAACAATTCGTCGTCATATTTAGTGGCCACCAATTAGACTCGGGAAATCCTGATGAGGTTCCCTGAGTACGTGTTCCATTTGTCAATTACTTCAGCCATATTGTGTACCAGCTACATTATGAGCTGTAAATGAGCAATGTAACGCGTACATGAGCTACATACCGCGCAAGTAAATAACATTATTCGTACATGAGCTACTTAATACGTATATGAGCTACTTAACGCATCAACGATCTATAATTTATGATTTGCATAACGCGTACACGAGCTACACAGAGCGTATATAAGTTACACAAATAAAAAGCACATGCAACACTCCCAGCAATCCCTGAACTTTGAAGGGAAAAATTCTATTGCCCAACGGCAACTAATCATAATTCGAAGTAACCTTCGGCCACCATCATGTAACAAGATAAATCTCAGTAGGATTAGGTAGCTTCTACAAAGAGGCGTCTGAAGGAGTTATCCTGGCAAGTGAAATAAGTGCACAAGAAAGAGAGCCTGCAGCTCTCAATACGGCGTCTTATTAATAAACTTGAGAGCCGTAAGGACTTCAAGGATAGTCGTAAAGGCAGAAAATGAAAGTTTACCTGTCGCCAAGGCTTATTAATTGCACATTTTTGCATTGATATGGCGTTCGGACATGTCAGGAATTGCATGCCTACGACAATATACTATTAGGATAAATGGGTCCAGTAATTTTAAATGCATGATGTAAATCGATCGGTCCAAAGGCTCCTGAGTGCAGAAGTTACAACAATAAAGCTTCTATAAACTGTAAACTATTCACGAAAATGTGTACACGAGTTTACAGCAATTTAATTTGTGCAAAAATCATAATCTCTGTACTAGTCACGCACGAAGAAAAAAATCGGCTTTTCATGGGCGCTGCAAATGATTATTATTTTCCATATTAATCGTAGAAAAAAGCGCTCCGTATTCTCGTAATTATGAAAATATACAACTAATTCCCGCAGTGATCCCCNTTGCACTCGGTGGGGGGTGATGTTAGGGACCGCCTTTAGGTATAATTTCATAGATAGTTAGGCTACGTGTTTTGTCATTTTGTTTTTGAGTTAACTATTACATGACCTCTTGTAGACCCGCCTTGTATCTTGTCATTGCTGTGTGATCCACCACAGAGGTTAGTGCTTGTATTGTTTATCGTGTTACTCTTCAGTATTGATATAGTGGTGGCCTTTTTGGTGATATTGAATATTGTTATTTATATTAGTTTATAATTTATGTGTGTTATATTCATTTGTTATGTGTTGCGTTAATTCAAGTCCTTAATTTGTATGTATTTGTGTATTTTTCAGCGGGGCTCCGAACTTAGGACGTGATTAGGAATTAGTGGGCAAGGGCTAGAGAGACACGCGGTTTATAGTTTTGTAATTTGTTTTCTTGTATTTATATTTCATTTATTATTATAGTTCTTTATTTATCAGTTTTTATTCATCCTTTTTATTTACGATCATTGGCCAAGTGTTTGGGGTCAAAGAATGCATTAGTCCCCAACAATGTCCTACGAGATGAAGAACAAATAAGATGAAACGTAACGATGTGAGACATTCAACAAGTCAAAACCAAAGATTTAGAACGAGCTGATGAAACACTAACAAGTTAAACTCGTTATAATCAATGGGCAGTTAGGCAGATTTGACTGGCAACACACCATGGCAGATATTATCGTTAGTTAAGGGCCCACAGGAAATGGTCTTTTTTTCTGTAAGTGGCAATGTTATACTAGTACTTTCAGAAAAGTTGGTACGCCAACAAATGTATCTAAACTTCATTTGCGTTCATACTTTTTTAGCGATCAATTTTAAAACCGGCACTGCTTGAACATAGTCGCAGTCTAACTGTTAATCATTGATGAAGCACTTGCGTGATGAAGCACATAATGAAGCACGTGCGTGATGACGCACATAATGAAGCACGCGCGTGATGAAGTACATAATGAGGCACGTGCGTGATGAAGCACGTGATGAAAAACATAATGAAGTGCGTGCGTGATGAAGCATCTAATGAAGCACGTGCGTGATGAAGCACATAATGAAGCACTTGCGTGATGAAGCAAATAATGAAGCACGTGCGTGATGAAGCACATAATGAAGCACGTGCGTGATGAAGCACATTATGAAGCACGTGCGTTAAACAACACGTGCGAAAGAGAAAGTTTCTAAATGGATAAATATCGCTTTAATCTAACACATAACTGGTCTTCATTAAAAATGTTTTAAAATTAACTTTAAAAGAAAAATAAACGCCTAAGAGCGTTCACCGAGTGTTGACCAACTAGAGAAGATTCTTAAAATGTAAAGCAAATTAATTTTTACTTTATTTCTACTTGTTTCTTTTTTACTTACTAATTATAACTACTATAGTGGCAACATTTTTCTATTGGCAAGCAAATATTGTTAAAAAAAATTAGCATTCACATTTGACTTTTTTTCTAACATATATTTCGACACATGCGTCTTCGGCATAAAGGTTAAGTTGGAATTTGAATTTCACTTTCACAATGAATGGCACAACGATAAGTTATAAAAAGCACTAACAAATAGTTTGACAAGAAACTGAGCCAAGTTTTAGCTGCATTGATAATTAAAATATAACTTTTTCCTCCCGAATAGCCGCATAAACTGGCAACAGAAACTAGCTAATTCAGCCTACCGTGAGTTTTCGACCCTCTTGGCTTACCAAAGGTGCACATTTTTCATCTGACATATATTCTAATACAATTTATAAAGATTAGGTTAATAATAAACTCCAGAAACAATAGCCTCGATTCGAACCACTATCCATCACGATACAATACATTAAAATAATACATCAAACCGTGCAAATTAACAAATAGTCGAAAAATGCAATACATAAGGAAAACAGAAGCTCATATTATTTTGAACATAGTTCGGGCATTAGGCTCAAGCTCAACACCGACAAAAATAGCAATCGAAAGTCGAGAAAAATGGCCAAAGAAAATCCCTTTATTGGTGCATGTTATATCTGCCCTCAGTCGCGCCATCATTTGTCTGTGTTGGCTTAAAGCCTTCCTCGCGTTGGGCCTTAGAACGCTCGTTTCTCAATCTTATAAGAACAGGGACAACTGAAAAACATAATTCCAAAGTAGCGATTTTTCCAGGGATTTGTTCAAATTATTACTTATTACTTACTTTCAGCGTTTTTATTACATCTCAAATATGTACTTTAAAACTCATGATGGTAAAAAAACTTGCAATTGATGCTGTGCGTGAATATAATAGCCACAAGCACGTACGACGAATCCTGATTCATTTATATCAACTGATTTGTTTTTCGTTGTTTCCACTACGGCGGCCGGTGTATTTGGAATTCAAATCACAAACAGACTGGAATTCGTTCTGACAGTACAGCCACACGCAAAGATTTCTTTTCGAACTAGATTATAGAACACATACGAACAAGAGATCATCATTACACTATGATATGAAAAACACTATTTTTGGCATTTTTGTCAACAAATACCACAGGTACAACGTTTCCAACAATTAATGTTATAAGTAAAATATCGCATTGGATTCTGATGAAGGGGAATCAATTTTTAAACTTTAGAAATAAAACTTAACCGAACGATCCTTGGAGTCACTAGCTTACGAATTGCACAGTGAAAGTCCATATCAAAAATAACTTATCTGAACACTAAAATAGCTACAGAAAAGAGCAACCGACGTAGCAAGATCTCAACCAACATACAAAGTTTCCTTTAAAAACGGAAAGTGAACACGCAAGTTAAAGTCAAGATGGAAATTATTAAGAAAAATGAAGGTTTGGCACGCCAACAACTCTGCTGGTTATGAGAACAAGTAAAAATGATACAGCAGAGACGAATGCGATTACAACTAAGATATGCCAATATTGATCACCGGTTTCAATAATACATCAATTTGATACACAATACAGGCTGAGTGAAATGAAAATTAACAAATTTACACTTTTTTCCTAACAGCAAACGAAAATAAGACAGACCATGAAGATTGAATGAAACCATAACTTATCAATGACGAGGTAACTTTCCCACCTGTATTAGACTTCAGCCTTTGATTTATGTCTAACCCAAGTCAGCGGCATGGCATTTGCCGCCACAGTTGATCATTAGTGAAGACAATATTCATGATTCCGTTGGATAAGGTACTGCAGCACAACATTCCTGCTTTGGTTGAATTAAGTGCTGCAGCATAACATTCGTGCTTTGGTCAAATTGAGTGCTGCAACATAACATTCGTGCTTTGATCGAATTAAGTGCTGCAGCATAACATTCGTGCTTTGGTCAAATTAAGTGCTGCAGCATAACATTCGTGCTTTGGTCAAATTAAGTGCTGCAGCATAACATTCGTGCTTTGGTCAAATTTAGTGCTGCAGCATAGCATTCGTGCTCTGATTGATTTAAGTTCTGCAGCATGACATTCGTGCTCTGGTTGATTCAAGTGCTGCAGCATGACATTCGTGCTCTGGTTGAATTAAGTTCTGCAGCATGACAGCTAAAAATATGTGCTTCATCCAACAGAACATACCTACCTACGTTACTATCGATTTCGCTGTGGTAAACCATTGAAGAAATTTTATGCTTACAAGATATGTCAGGTTGTATTCCTATGCTTGATGTCATTAGTCTCTCTTACGTCACCTTCTGTGATGTCACTATTCGCGGGTCTCCGCGTATATAAGCTCTTCGAGCAGACCTTCAGACAGTCGGAAGCAAGCCTAGCCATCATGTAGTCATAACCAATATAGCGTCCACTGGACGTCGCCTAACTCCGGCGTTCTTCTGATCGTCGTTAGTATTCTCTGATACTAAACTACTTTGTGTAACTTACCACCCAGCATCATCCTGTATCCTATCTAGTTCTTAAAATACTCTAAGATAACCGCCTCTCAATCATCCTGCCTCTATTCGGATTTTAACTAAGAACCTTGGACCCTCAACTCAAGCAATCCTCAGAAGATGTTCCGATGATTAACCAGAGACAGAACATTGATATAATTGAATAGAACTATAAATAAATCATTGGGCCAGTCAAAGATAGATCTGACAGATAAATTAATTCTCGTGCTGGAATATGGAAATAATTTCAGAGCTTCGAGAGCAGGGGTCGGACTGAAAATATTTGTCTTGAATCCGATCGCATAAAATTTGCACGCGAACAAGACTAATGGAGCCGAGAAAGTTTTGCACAAAACTTCACTCAGGTAAGTAAAAAAAGTTGAACAAATGATGGAAGAAGCCATCACGGCACGGAACTTGGAACAAAAAGTCATCAATGAGTTCGCATTTAACTTAAAGTTTTTGCTTAACGCTTTTTTTATACGCCTAATGAGATTAACTAGCTAATGCTTGAAATTATAATGGGTTTGAAAAGTCAATAGCCAGCAGCTGTACGGTTTTTCAGGCATCATGGCTTTGTCATTGACGCAGTAAAGAAAAGCATTAGGCTCCACATGCAAACTCTATCGTTGCGTCTAGCAGGGAATTATTGTCTTGAAATTAATTGAGCGGACTATTTAGTCCGTTGCTATTCAATCATTTACTTAATATTACAATATGCAGTTCTCTTATTATTAATCATTTCATTCGAAGAGCTAGAGAAAGAACCATGATGCAATAATTACACTGATTTGCTAACATGCCACACCAGGCTCAGCGGTTCGATTTGACTTTATTCGCTCAGTTAAATATTTTCTTCATAGATTTATTAGAAGGAGCGAACTAACCAAGTCTGTAGACTACACTAAAGTCGCTCAAAGTGAATTCATTAACAGAAAATTTACATAGAATGTATCGTGTTTTCAGAATGATGAAAAATATTGGTGAAGAGAAATTCATGCACTCAATAGTGGCCTCGCCCCCACTGATGCGACAACAAGCCAAAGCGGCAGAATCTTACCGCACCGAAATGAAAAAAAATATAACTCAGTACTCACTGCAGTGAGTGACAGAGCGCATTTTCTCGTCAACGAAAGCGAGAAGTCACGGACGGACAGACAGACGGACGGACGGACGGACGGACGGACGGACGGACTGACGGACAGACGGACATGGCGAGCACAATAGTGCATTTTTACATAAATGAGAAAATGCGCTAAAAACTGGCACAAATAAACGCAGTGATTTCCAAACAAGTGTGAGCAGAACGCAAACGAAATGTGAGAAAAGGTTTATGTTGACTGTATCATAAATACAACACCGCATCCCCTCACTATTTTATAGATAAAAAAATTGCATGGCCACCGATTTTTTATTTTTGGCCAGCGTCCTTTGTTAGTGAGAAATAAAAGGATTCAATTTTTTTGTACTATTGAGTCAACGATTTTTAAAAGCTTCGTCAGCCCAAAACACGTCAGCTCACGAGCGCAAATGGAGAAAATCATTAGTGCTAACCATAAAAATAATGCCGCTCATGGCGAAAAAACTAAGAAGCTCTTTGTTGTGGGGCGAAAGTTAGGCAAAGGGGCTGGAATGAAAGTTGAGCTCGTTAGGACGTCTCAGAAGCAGAGATTTCTTACTAAACGACGTGTGTTCTTAATGGATAATCTAGTTCCCTGCAGTCAATGAGAGAAAATACATGTTACTCAAAATTTCAGGTAAAGTGTCTAAAAGAGGCAATAGTGGCAATTATTTGGTAATTTTTACACTATCGTAGATATGAAGCACAAAACAACTTATTAGTGATAAAATATATTACAAGAAATAAATCTAGCAAATAACACGATGAATAAATTCTAAAACAACAAATTGGGCTGAACTTTGAATATCAAGTACTGATAGTTCACGTTTTTCACGATATGTAAATTACCGTGAAATTCTCGGACAAAAGCACAGCGCGATCGCTACTCGGACTGTCAGATGCACAGGCCTGACCAGCGAAAATACAAGCGTTAGTAAAAAAAATAAATACACGACTTGTGGAAAATGTTACGCATTGAGAAATCATAAACCATTCTTAAGTAGCTTCATAATCACTGTATTTATCATGCGGACGACACAGATCCCTGTCCAAGTGAAGAAAAAACAGCAAAACTTCAACTACCTGTGAATAGCTCACAAACATTGACGATATACTAATTGAGATCAAACGCGTCCCAGCATGGATAATTACGGGTTTCCCCAAGGATTCATTTTATTATTGATTTACTAACAAGTTTCCGCGCGAGCATCGTATTGTAAACATGACAAGCAAGATGCATTCATGTATGGGAAGAGTTTTTGTGGCATGTATACAACTGATCAACTTTAGTTATTGAATTGAACACCGAATTTTTCCAAGAAGCTTCCTTACTTGCCGAGAATTCGCATATGAAAGTTTTGTAACAAGTTTTAGACTTTGACTTTTGATTAACTAATAAAGGAAACCACCAATATCTAAATCAATTTCAGAATAACCAAGCAACCTGCCACTGCGCTTTCTGTTCGCATAATTCTAGCGACAAGAACAACTGCACGCTCGACAGTGCATAATTAATTATAAAAAATGTCATTATTTTAATAGGGTTTCCTTTCCATCAAGTCCTGTTTTCCTGACCTCAAGAAAAGCTTGCGTCTGTCAAGGTTTTTGTGCAATTTTATTGTATTGTCAAGGCACGAGTTACCTGATCGAGGCATTTGAATAAATTCTCATGAAGAAATTGGGTACTTATCAAGTGGAGAATTTACGAAGCGGGGAATACTAAACGTACCAACGATTCCTGTTCGCATTTAAATCGCTGTTTTTCAAATAATAGCATATATATATGATCAAATTCCAAAAAAAAATAATTCAAATTAAACATAATATTCTAGCCTGCAATAGGACTTAATATCTATGACATACTGCATAGCCAATTGAAAACTAATTCAGAACAAAAATTAATGAAAAATAAAATAAACCATAACAATACATGTTATTTCAATAAAATCAAACCGTAGGACTCGCTACGTGACAAAAAAAAACAGAAACACTCTTCCAATGCGAGAGGTATAATAATCATGAGTCATAAAAATTTGTGGAACTAACACACAACTTTACATTGTAGCCATTGAGAATGTAATTCATAACGTTGAAGACTTCTCGCCAAAGTCTACGGACTTTACAACCTATATTTAATTTACTGTATTATGAACATCTAAACAAACTTACAAGGACTGTGAAAAAGCTGCAAGCTTTCAAAAAGACCATAAGGTTAAACAAAGGGCCAGTTTTTTTCACGCAAAGAAATGCCATAAGACATAATTTCTTTAGCGGTGGCCAGCATTGTACCTCTGGCGACGGTTATAGTTCTAAAATGCGAGGCGAAATTTAACGTTGACAGAGAGCACGAAATCCATTGTGATAATCCAACTAACTCCCACACTGAAAAGAACTGTATAAATTCGTTAATGTTTTAAAAGCTCGTAATCTTTTTAATTTTTATCGAGAGTACGTATCGTTTGCAGCAACTCCTTCATGGTTGACAGAAAATCCACCCGTACAATGAATGCCTGTGCAATTCAACATACGTTACAGAAAGCGTTCCTTTAAGCAAATCAAGAAACCCGGAACATGAATGAATGAGTGCGGCATGAAAATTTACAATCACAAATTAAAAACGCAATTAAAAATATGAAAAATTTTAAGGAAAAACAAACCTTTATAATAGCGCGTTCAATTGGATTTAACTTGGAGGCAATATTCAACTTTTTTTCGTCTCAAAATACACAGGAATTCTTAAAATGTAAGCGCATGAATCAGAAGTTAAATCTAGAACGTTAACATTTCTCGTGGTCACAGGATATCGCAGTGATATGCGTGAATGAGGTTGATGCAGGAGTTTATTTCCAAATAACTTATACCAGGATTTTCTCAGTGAATCTAGTTAAGTATATCTGACGTCATACAGTTGTACCCTGAAGCGTAATGAACACTAATGTATTTATCAGTATTTTATGTATGTATGTATATTTATTTATGTAATTAATGGAAGATTGTGAAATTATAAAATCTCGTAAGAATTGAAGAACTAAACAATCCCCAAATAATAAAAATGATTTGCTTTAAATTCTAGCTTAAATTAATTCATTAAAGATGATTCATCTTGACCTCAAAGAATTATTTCATAAACTGAACTTCAAATTCTCCAACATTGTTGCATATACACGGCAAATGATGGTAAAGCACACAACGTAATAAAGCAAGGCATTTATTTTAGAAGATCGCTATTACATGAAATTCTTAATTTGATTGCACACTAATTTTTAGTAGGACAGGAAAAATCTGGCGAGAAACGATTTGCCCATAAACATGTAACAAAAAGCTAGCGTTAATAAGATTTAGCTAAGAATCAATCAAGGAAAACTAATGTTCGCTAAGCCCCTTTGAGAATAAGATAGACTTTATTTCCGTGATATTATAATCGAACACTATAAATCAACATATTTGGGATAAGTGGAAAATAAAATGATGTCCATATGTGTCTGTAGTACATATGTACTGCAGAATATTATCTTAAGTCGTTGGTAACCTGATTGTCAACGAAACTTTAAAACGTTTTACGCATCGGTCGCATCCATTTCGATTATCTTATTTTGAAACAGTAGTCTATCATATATACGAGTATAATATAATCGAAAATACCTTGCCGATTCTTCGTTGCAATCAAGGGCCGCTTTCGGGCTTCTGAATTGATTAAGTTCAAGTACATTATTTTATTTTGCAGAACATGAAATATAAGAAATCTCCAGAAATATTACATAAAAACTATTTCATTTTCCTAATTTTTTTGCTCTCAATCTTTTTGGTCATCCACTGTTAAAGGACTCGAGTGTTATTAATCGCCTTCTTAGGTGCTTATTTCTGGGGCGAGAGGCGCTCATTCATTCGTAAATTTTAGAAAAAATATCACGGAATGTGTGACAGAATTAAATTTTTTGTTAATGTGATTTGCAGCATCACATTAAAGGTGGCTTTCCAAGAATGGCAGCGACGCTATTATTGAACAAATGCAAATGTTGGCGCCAAGATGCTCCGGCACTGCAGCTTCAACAAGAGATGCCAGGTCAACCTCTCCCAATTATTCCGTTATCAGCGAAAACGGTCAGGAATCTGAAGCCTTTGCTGTAATTAAATGCAACCACGGGAGGCCCGTCGACCACGTATGCAAGTGCTTAGCAACCATTGGCGAGTAAATGATGGTACGATGGCCGCACCAACAGCCACCCCTCACACGGATGAGATTGCGGGGAACTGCGGGAATATTTGAGAAGGTTTGTTGCGGTATCAAAACCTGCACAGTCGTAGATGGTTAAGATTATAATAATCACTATGCCGGAGTGCGGTGCAAAAATTGATGTTCGAACGCTTCAGAATTCTCAGATAATTTTTTTAATAACTTTCAAACAGCAAGAGGTGATGGTGTGAAACTGAAGAGGGCTTGAATCATACCGAAAATTGAGAGTTTCATTTCGTGTACTGTTCAAAACAGTTTCTCTAACGCAGCCTGTATATGATATTAAGAATAGTTATTTCCAACAACAGCGAACATTCGTTGGCATGTGATTTTCATGTTTTTGCACCAACTTAGTACGCACTCTGAGGATTTACCTGATCATTGCTTACACCTCTGGTTACAGGCCATTATTCAAATGCGTGCAAGATTACTCACGAGATCTGCCGAATTTTTATGTAGAATGTCGAAGTTTTCATTGCAATCCTGACGATAAAACTTCTGCGATAAAACTTCTCTAAGAGAGGTGCCATAAGTAAAATAGAGATGAAAAATTACGTTAATTTGGATGCAAAAATTAAATTCCACCGACCAGATTCATCTAAATCCTATTCTATGACTCTTCACCGTACTCATTTGATAAAAATGCTTCAGTATAATGAGTGATCCAGACTCGATGCTCGAGCCCATTTCCACGAAGGGGCAAGGCTTACAGAACGTTTGAATCACAAAATTAAAATCAGCAGAAATATTTTTTAATAATATATTTTCTTCAATACGTGAAGTTGGGAAATAAAATAAGAAAGAGTTCAAACAGCCAGAAGGCATCTGCCTAATCGTATTTTATTTAAGAATATGCAATTACAAGCTTTTCTGTTCACCCTGTGTTCAATGAACGGTAATACAACGTTATTTCACAATCGATTAAGATTTTCAAACATTAGTTCAAAGGAAATAAGGAGGAACTAGAGGTCCCACAGCCTTACTAATTACAAGCCGAAATACCTGAAGTAAAACGATGATTTAATTAGATAATGACCACTCACGTGGGAGAGAAATATTCTTTACTCGGTGTGCTTTCTTATTTATTCGATGAAATTCTATAAGATCATTAAAAACGATTTTGTTTAAATCTCAAACATACATTCCTTAAGTTCTCAGACTCACATTCTTAAAGGCCTGGAGCTCACATTCCATGAGGCCACAAACACACATTCATCAAAATCTCAAACTCAAATTCTTTAGTATCATAAACTCACATTCCTCAGGATCTCAAGCTCACATGTTCAAGATTTCATGATAAAAAAACCATGCTTCAATATTTCAAACGCCTAGGTATTCTATAAGATCATAAATTGAAGGGACCAGTTTTAAGAAACACGGAAATCTTTGCCCTAAAAGCGGGATGATTATGGCCCCACTTCACTGATGGTCGGAACTCCCGTGACATCACTTCACAAATATCGCCTTTCAATATCGGGGCCTCTGGCTCAGACGCAGGAATTTTTTGATGATCCCAACAGTCGCAGTTTTCTAGCGCATCTCGCCCGTCCAAAAGCGTTAAATTTTATGATAAGTGTAAAATTAACCGTCTCGTTTTATATTATTCAAGGTAGGCAGGTACAGAGATGAACATAAATCGCCACTTTTAGCCCCTCGTGCTCACCCCCAGTACTTGCCCACATATATATACCACTCCATACTCACCCCTGGTATTCACCCTCCGTACTTGCCCACCTACATACCACCCCTTACTCACCCGTCGTATTCACCCTCCGTACTTATTCCCGTACTCATTATTACTCCTCTGACCAGCAACATATGCTCATGCCATGCTTGTCCACACTCCACACGCGCTTCTTTGCGGTCAATTTATTAAGCCATATAATAAACAAAGTGATAGTGAAAAAATCAAGGTCTTCGATGATATAAAATGCACTTCACCTTTTCAGTTTTTGACTAAGAATTTCGGTCGGCAATTGAGGAATCAATTTGTTTTTCTATTAACAAATTATTGGACCCACTATCTAAAATTTGTTCATTTTATACAGCAATGCAGGTAAATTCAGAGAAAGAAAACTTACCGTACAAACTTTAAATGTATCAAACTTCATGATAATCATAACCTACTTAAAATTTACTTATGGAAAAGCTATGGCTAGAGCCTGAAGTACAAGCAGTCGGTGACAACGCGAAAAGAAAATTAAAGTGAACAAGCTTGAAACTACCTTATAACTTTTTCCATTATTTTGCAGCGGCAACGCTTAGTCATTCAGGCATGCTGCTTGCGAGTGCGACCAAGTAGAAAGCCCCGGATTCAAAAAGGAATGTCACACATTCAGTGCATTCGGCCGACATATAATAACATTGTGAAGAGATTAGACCTTAGCGTATCAAAAACCTTAGCCGCGTATCCCAAAATTTTGCAATTATGAAGAGTGAATATTAAACATTTCGTTCTTATGTTTGAAAAATTCCTTAATTAAAAACATCATTCATTCCAAAATGAGGAACGAACATAGAATGCATATACAGATTAAGGTTTTAATTAAAAAATTAGTATGAAACCCTTGCGATGTTGAAAAAAGTTCACTGGCTCACTGAAAGCTCTCCAGTGAATCTAAACTGGCGAAAGCTAGTTCCATAAGACCGAAATTTACGTTATAAAACAACTAGCTCATAAACTCACTACATTTCCACCACATAATGCGAGCTCCCATAATAAAGACCGAAATTAACGTTATAAAACAACCAGCTCATAAACTCACTACATTTCCAGCACATAATGCGAGCTCCCATAATAGAATTCAGACTACGGCGTCTGCTATGCATGTCATGAATAGAACTTTTGCGGGGTTCACGGCAGAAGTTGAGGGAGGAATTGTGTTGCAAATTAGAGCAAGCTAACTAATCCCGCACCTCTGGGGATGAAGCTCAAGATTACTTGAATGTAAATTCAAAGAGGAGAGCAATGGACAACTGAAAATAGCGAAGTTGTTATGTACGTTGAGTTACAGCAGGTATCAGTTTCATAGATAAAATATAGAAGAAAGAATGTATCATAAGTGTTGACGAAATAGAATTATTGATTATAATTTTATCGCAACGAAATAAGTTATTATTGACACTGTTCGTGATTGGCGATATCATTGTATTATTCACAGTCAATCATTTTTAAGCCTCGAAAGATGACTCATAAAAAAGGGTGACATTTATGAATACAATAAATAATAATCTTTGCAAATAAATTAATGTCAATATGAATTATAGAAGCATAGTGTTGCAGCAAAATGTATTTTACAGGAGGAAACTGTAAGCAATCAGCGGTTTGTGCAGCCATGGACGCAGTCTGCTGCGCGGCGGCCAGAAAAACACGCGACGCAGTCTGCTGCGCTACGGCCAGAAAAACACGCGACGCAGTCTGCTGCGCGGCCAGAAAAACACGCGGCGCAGTCTGCTGCGCGACGGCCTGACAAACAATCTGCGAGCGTGACGCTGGCGCTCGATGAGTCGCTGCAGAAGAGCCTAATGTTTACACGCTGTCTGTCTTCATTTGCAGAGACCGAGAGACAGCGAGGCTGAGTAAACTATTGCTCTCACTTAGCTCAAAATGCCAATTTAGACTTGGATGTCTTGACACAACATGAGGTCAATCACGAACTCGTGACCCAGGGTGACATGGCAGGTACGCTTCATTGGGCTTGATGGGTTCCTTTATTAGATGTGAAAAATCATGATATGGAATTATTATGTTCTTGAGCGTGATAAAAAGCTGGGTCCCCTTATTAGACGGGAAAAATCATATTAAGAAATTATTATGTTATTGAGCGTGATAAAAAACTGGGTTCCCTTATTAGACAGAAAAAATCATAATGGAATTGTTATGTTCTAAAGCGTGATAAAAAACTTCACTGTATAATAAGCTAAGATGTCAACACTTTTCAAAAAACACGAACGAACGACAAATTACAAAAATCCAAAGACAATATTTATAATGTAAAAAAATTATTTAGAGCAAATAATGCAATGAGAGTCATGCAAGAAAATGAATACTTCAGCATAAGTTGCTCCTAAGTGGCTCGTAAGTTGCACGTAAGTAGTACCTAAGTAGCAACTAAGTTGCAACTAAGCAGGGAAGAAATTGCAACTAATCTGCCGACGCAATTGCAATCATATATAAGCCGATGCACCTACACCTGCGACTTGACGATCCCAATTTTCCTTGAAACAACTACGAAAATAAAATTAATATTTGTATCTCAATATTCAAACTTGCAATCATAAAAATGATTAAAAAGTAAAATAGACTACTGAACTTCAACCTCAGAAAATAAATGACAGCTTATTCCCTTATCTCAGAGAATAAATTGACTTTGCTAATATATTCATTCATGAGACAGGAGCTGATGTTTATGCAACATTTACCGCTGGTGCTACAGACAAGCTGTCAGATGAGCTACAGGCGCTCTAAACTGCCTCGCCTCGAGGCTTCAGTGTCTGAAGTTTAGTTAAAGCAATTAAGGTGATACGCAGTGCCATGGCATCACGTTCATACAACATAAATTAAACAACAAACCAGTGTCTAGCAAGTAAGCTGCAATGAGAGGTGAAATTTTAAACAAGCTTTATGCTTAATTTTATGGCCAATTTAATTGTCAAGTCTTAAGTAAATTTCGAAGAACACTCATGCAAGCCTCAACACACAGTTTTTTTTCTTTATGCATAAAGTGAAATTATATCCTCAAAACTTGTAATTTCCATCTTACCGTACGACGGCGATACGTTCTCAATCACCGATTCTGCGTTGTCCCAAACGCAGCACCGATAACAAGTTTTCGATAATTGGGAACAAACTCTGCAGTACGACGCGAAGTTTTTTCTCTTATTTCCTAAAGGTAATCTCGAGGAATTACCCTGTTGCATGCACTCATGTGTCTCTCAAATTCCCAATTGTTGTACAATAAATCTAATCATGATTATCAAGACGATCAAATTTTAATAGAACATTTTTCATTTTTCGTAACGCGCCCGTTTCCAAAAAAATAAATAGAAATAATTTTTTTTCTATACTGATAATTAATGAAAAATGGACATGATACTGCAACATTACAACTGATCATTGAAACTTTCTCGCAGAAAGGAACTCTCTGAAAGTATTTAACTTCACTTAAAGCTATGTCATCTACGACGGCAGACAAATATTGGATAAATTAATTATTTATCAGGAATATGAAAGTGTGTTATATTTTATCCCAAGAAACCTGATTCGACTTCATGAGAGTCTACGAAATTTCTTCCAGACAAATTTCTCATAATCTCATAATCTGCCCGCTTAAATAGAAGAAAAATATAGAACTTCAAAGAAAGGTTACGCATTGCAGGCCTGATTACTTGTAGAAAAAAATACGTTGTAGAATTCAGGTGCGTAGTTAAGGACGACATAAACATGAAGAAAAAAATTTACGCAACAGGAGAAAAATTCGCAAATTAATCAAGTATTAAAGCGTACAGATGATAAAATTCTGTTCATTTTCACGATGATTTACTCGTTAAAATGTTTAATTTTGTTTTAATTATATATATCAAACATCTACATATATTCGCAAGACTAAATATCTGCCGTACATTCTCCTGGTTCTATTTTTATGAAAATGGAGCCTGTTTTGCAGGCGCGTCCAAAACAAAGGCTGGTGTAATGCGCTAGTCTTGAATTAAGCTCAGGTCATTAAACTGGTGGCCCAGACGCTTTACTGGACGCGCCTCTAAACCTTAGCGGCGCATACAAACGAGAGAAGGAAGTCGCCAAGTCTCTTCGCTGTGGAGACTTGCTTACAAAACACCGGCATTACACGTTAAATTTCTCTTTAGATGTGCTACAACAATTCCTTACTTTATACTCTCATTCCTATGATACTTATGAGGTGCGTCAACAAAAAACCTTAGATCAACAACTTAGATAGTCAGTATAAAATAACTGTCCAGACGATATTTATTCTAAAAAAATAAAAGCTACAACGCTTCAGAATTTTGGAATTTATGCTCAACTCACACATATTATTCAATATTTTAGTACTCTTAGAACGAATGTCTACATGAATGATTTATATATGCTATAAATTATCTTGAAATTTTCTTATGATAGAATACTCCTAACTATAGCCTACTAGGACAATAATCAAATTATCCCGAATAGAACATGAATTTTATCGATATGTATAAGTGGTTCATTACAAAATCAAATTTTGAATAATCAAATATTCATTTGGTTTCATCTACGACTGACTTGTTGAAAAATAAAGAAAACACGAATCGTGTACCAACGTTTTCAGTTCACACGAAAGTTGCAAGTGAAATATGGCCGGCGTTATTGACAGGTGGCCTATCATTCTCACACATTCTTCCAGCAACCGCAACCTCTCATTGCTGATCGTGCTTTAGCCCGTCGAAAACACCGAAAACTTACGATCGCCGGTGATGCGTTAAATCGCTCACTCCGTGCTCATTATTGCTGTCTCTGACGTTAAATAACGGCACCGCGCCCTGGCGTTGGCTAAATATATGGATACGTACTCCTGCGTCAATTTTTTTTAATTTAAATTAAAAAATCAAATGATATATAAACTCTCAACTTTCATCACTATTAATTATGTACGCTTACAAAATTTTCTGATTGAGAAAGTCGAGAAATTTTGGCCGGTCGATCTAAAGGGCCCAAAAACACATTTTACACGAGAAATTATTAATCACCTACAAGTGACGATAAGTCTATGCATTTTACTGCATCAAAAATGAATCTTCACAAGGTGGGCCCGTCGGAGCGCGAGCAGCACACATTCGCTTATATACAAAATTATTCATCACCGACAGGAGGCGGAAGACTCCAAAATTACCTTTGCGCAAAAATGCGGTTAAACAGGCATTTCTAAAAACACAAACTCCTGTGGATTTCCTGCATTTACGAAAACTTTACCCCCGCGTCTGTGACACGCAGTCAGATATTACGAGTTTTGAAAGGATGGCGCAAAAATAATGACTAAGAAAGTCAAATTATACATGAATTCTAGCGAGCGAAGACACGTGTCGAAAAACTCTTCTCGAGGGACCAAAAAATGCAGTGTAATGGCAGAGCAAAAATAGGATTCAATTTTATCAATATTATAAAAGAGGGAGAAAACATCCCCAAAAATGAATTTTCTCTTACAAACTTCTTTAATTGAAAACCACGGTAACAAAATTCCTCAATTTTTCGACAACTTCCCAACCAAATGTGTACTGAATAGAAGTCAGTGTGAGGGTCGAAATCTCCGAATGATTTCGAAATTTTAGGCCAGCATTTCTTTGCCTTGCGGGTTGAATAAAAAACTCCAACCTTTGAAACTGTTAGACAAATCAATCCTGCGTTGGTGCTCACTTTTTACAAGCCCCTGTTTTATCGAACGAAAACCACCAACAGCTTTCTCGCTAAACGAACATTTCACGAGAGCTGACTGCGACAGAAATACGCAATTCAGCGAAGATATTTCGATTCTTGTTGTGAAAGTTCGGTGGACTTGCGTCGAGTTTCAAAAGATAAAATAATAGCCTAGCTTACTTCTATACAGAAATTCATATCCATGAAAGTGAATGAATGATATATATAAACTGAAAAAAATGAGAGAATTTAAACGAATTAATCGTGTAATCCTAATGGATATAATTTGGCAAAAGCCCGGAAACATTTTGTTTGGGAGTTGGTGCCGGAGTTAATACCATAATCAGATAAATATGAGAATAATTATTGATACAGTTCATATTCGAAATACCGTTCCCTTCTGATTCTACTTGTATTCTCTAATTTCGGAAATGATGACGAGCTGATTTCTAAAAATTTTTAATGAATATCGCTATAGGGAATTTATTTGGCGTTTTGTTCGCCTTCAAGTTCTTCATAGCGCGATAGTAAATAAAGTATATTATTTAAGACTTTAGCGGTATTATTGAGTGAAAAGTTTCCATCTAAAAAATTCAATAAAAAAGCCAAGAATAATCAACAGATCTGGCAAATTTCTATAAATCACAGTTTAAAACACGTACTGAAAACATCGGAAAGTTGTGTATGACTTTTTTATATGCACAGAAAATACGCCCAAACGCCCGTCAATAATACATTATCACCGACCAAGGTTATAAAAAGCAACCATCAACGAAACAAAACTCGTCTTCAACACATTTCTGGGAATTTCTATTCTCAAGGCGTAATGATCAAGGAAATATAGAATTTGTAACCACGGAAAGATTTTTACTCAGGAATCAAGGGATCGCTAAGCACCAGCCACAATTGGTGATTTTTCAGCTTCTAATGGGCATATTTAGGAAGCTTAACGCAACGCTGCCGGAGCGGCCGTGTCAAAACAGTCCAGATTTATGAGCAATGAAAGCGTTCAGCAGCCCCGGCCAGCCCAGTATTTCAATGTTGGGTACTTCGACACCAAACAACAGTTTAATTGAAATTTCCTTCCCAATTAAAATGATTGGGAATATTAAAGCCCAGTATTTCAATGTTGCGTACTTCGACACCAAACAACAGTTTAATTGAAATTTCCTTCCTAATTAAAATGGTTGGGAATATTAAAGCCCAGTATTTCAATGTTGGGTACTTCGACACTAAACAACAGTTTAATTGAAATTTCCTTCGTAATTAAAATGATTGGGAATATTAAAGCCCAGTATTTCAAAGCTGGGTACTTCGACACCAAACAACAGTTTAATTGAAATTTCCTTCCTAATTAAATGATTGGGAATATTAAAAATTATTTTTGGCGGGACAATAGAACAAATTTTATGAGTGATGGCGATGTTTGTCATGCAATGTCAAAAAAAACTACTCGGAATTTATTCAAAAATTTGTGTTACTTGCGTTGAACTTTGCACTGCAAGAAATTTATACCGGTCTGAGGGATATAAGCAAGATAAAGCGGTTGTACCAGACAGCTGACGGTGTATCGACGTTTCCTAAACGTTGTTCCAACTTCATTTGCCTGGTGGCATATAATGGCGCTTTCGCATTAGCGATGCAGATGCAGTCGTGTTATTGTAACGTAGTAAATCAAAGATTCGTATAAGGCTATACGGTATTAAAATGACTTCATGGTACCATAATAATGTCTTATGCATCCCTGCTCTACTCTGTCACCCGAATATGAACGTCTCTATTAGCAAATAAAAGGCGTTCCTACGTGCAGCATAGGGGAGTTTTGAGAGCTTCTCCAAATTGATGAAGAAATCATGTGATGTACACCCCACGAGAAAACAAAGGGCTTGCCACGAGAAACATATTTCTTGATTTAAAATTTGCATTGTCGTTCCACTCGTTAGAAAAAAAAATACCCATGATAATGCCACAGCACATGGTTTCATTGGGTAACTCAAAATGTATTCATTACAAGCTCAAGGGATTGTTCCAAATACGATTCACACTCTTAAATTTTCAAATAAAATGAAATAGGAAAAGCGCATGTGAATAATGCTTGTGGGGAAATAATGTTTCATCTTGTCAGATGGCGCTGCTGTGGGATGCCACTTTTTAACCTTCGACTATGTTTATCAATAATATTTAGCGTCGTTCTTCTCTTTCGGTTAAATGCTTATTGAACAATTGACTTAGAGCTACAAATTCTATATAATAGTTATACCATAATTATAGTCTCAGCTGTATTGCCTGTACATCCCTATCGAAATTTTGAGTTGGTGGCGACCCTGAATTAGGGAACCGCCTGGGACTCGGACCGAACCTAAATCAACTTCTCTATATATGCATGTCCGCTTTTTGGTCTACATTCCGGTCCCCAAATCAGAAAGCTACAAACGCCTGGTCCTTATTCGCCAACTCTTGCCCTACTCTCAGGCGACTATAAAGTCGGAAAGGAGGTTCTGACAAGACGCTGATTGTGATCAGGTGGCCAACTGACCCAGAATAACTCTAACGCGAACATAGCAACTCTCGGGCGGAGGCTGAAGCATACCCCGAATTTTGTGAGGGATGAGGCGGACACCTCGTTGAGGAAGCAGCTAGAAACGGAACGGTAGACAGGAAACTCTGCACCTTGGCTAATAATTTGATGCGAAGCTCACTAATCAACAGAAGCCTTCGTCGCCGCAATTAAATGATCTTTTTGAGTAGAAGACATATTTGAATTGTAAATAAAAACTTCTCACTGGAAACAAGTTTATGATTTATTTACGTATTGATGTGGTCATTTCGTTTAGTTTATCAAAAGATAGAATGTATAGCTCGAGTTAGCATCACTGCTGCTATATAACATCATTCATAATTATAGACGTTGTATCCGTGATTAAGAAACGACATCAATGAACGTGCGATTCACAAAGACATGGAAGACTAAGGCATGGCACTCGAACGCAATCATACAATATACAAGTTGTCGTTCGAAACCGTGAACACCACCATCAACTGTGGAATCAACGGATGGAACGAGTGTCCAAAAAAAAAGTTTCTGCCATGAACTTTTGGTGGAGCTCGAGAGCATTCTTTCTAGCAAGGCTCATTGAAATGTGTTTAATTAAGCAAGTCATGCGAATAATCTCAGATTAAAAAATTTTCGAAAAATGAGGTGAAGCCCCTGGAAACTCGTGTGTAATACGATCCTTCATGAGCTAGGACCAAATGATGTAGTGAAGAACTTTACAGCTGATCCTCTCATTTGTCGAATAGAAGATAGGACGAGAATTAATGTGCTTAATATTCTTGACCTCAGCAACCTCATGCGAGTTCTTACTTCATCTTACTTCACAGAAAGTTCATCGAAAGCGCAAGTGACACAGAATATAAAATATCTATTTTGTGTATCGAAATACCGCGAAACTGGATTGGAATGAGAATTAAGCAAATGTTCTTACCAGATTACCAAAAATTACCATTTTCCTTGGAAGTCATGGATCAGTGAGCGGAGTTACGAATAAACTTTTACATCAAGATTTACAAGAGAGCAACGACCGACATCAGGTCAACGGGATGTTGTTTTGTTGTTTTTTGCTGGTCTTTGAGGAACATCTAAAAACTGTAGGAACGTCTTAACACGGGATATTTTCAAGCACCCTAACCAAAACTTGGTCTATAAAATTTCACAGAAAAATACCTTTGCATCGCAGGAAAATAATTTTTTTCTCCATTGTAATCAACCGAATTAAGACAATACAAAAATTAAAGTAGATAGTTTCTTCCAGTCGGTATAAACTTTTCACAGTGGA
Source organism: Hyalella azteca (assembly GCF_000764305.2). Lineage (NCBI taxonomy): Eukaryota > Metazoa > Arthropoda > Malacostraca > Amphipoda > Hyalellidae > Hyalella > Hyalella azteca. The sequence goes on along the minus strand of NW_025938962.1, from coordinate 92,575 downwards.
AAGGATATCAATTAAGGTAATGTAGGGCGTATGAATTGAAATGATTTTCTGAAAATGAAAACAATAACTTACATGTAACAAGACCACCAAATCAAATGCATGTAAGTCCCCATATTTTATGAAAATTTTGGCCTCTTAGAGGGTTCGCATGCATATTTAACGATTTTATCAGCACAACTCCAATAGTGGAAGAAGAGCCGTAAAGACAATCGAGAAAGTCGTTGATGGAGTGAACACTGCCTAAGATAAATTCTTTGCCATAACTATGAAAGAAGCAAGAAATCGAAACTACCGAACGGAAAACACATCTTTGTAGTTTATTTGCCAGGGTAAAGTTTGGAAAAGGAATTCGAAATACTGACTAGGAATCGGTACTATGGTGGTCAATAATTAACCTGAATATAAAAAAACGCAAACCTGAACCCGGGAAGTGGGAGCAAATTTCCGATTACCTTAAAAAAATTGCTAACTTATTTCGCTGTAGCTAAACAAATTACATGTATTAAGGGAAATAAGCTGACGAATTTTCATGCAAATTTCCATGCAATTGTAAAAAACAACAAGACGGAAAAAACTCAAATTGACCTCCAACTTCTAACACCGAAAAGCTATCAGAAAGTTTCTCGCTCGATCCGATTACATTTGCGAAATGGTTCATGTAAGAACCACGTCTCTTCACATAGCGCCAGAGCCATAAAACTCACCCGTCCTCGATGGCTTGAAAGACTGCCGGCTATGATGGAAGAAGCCATCACGGCACGGAACTTGGAACAAAAAGTCATCAATGAGTCCGCATTTAACTTAAAGTTTTTGCTTAACGCTTTTTTATACGCCTAATGAGATTAACTAGCTAATGCTTGAAATTATAATGGGTTTGAAAAGTCAATAGCCAGCAGCTACACGGTTTTTCAGGCATCACGGCTTTGTTATTGACACAGAAAAGAAAAGCATTAGGCTCCACATGCATACTCTATCGTTGCATCTAACAGGGAATTATTTTCTTGAAATTAATTGTGCGGATTATTAAATCCGTTGCTATTCAATCATTTACTTAATATTACAATATGTAGTTCTCTTATTATTAACTCATTACCTTTGAAGAGCTAGAGAAAGAACCATGATGCAATAATTACACTGATTTGCTAACATAACACACCAGGCTCAGCGGTTTGAATTGACTTCATTCGCTCAGGTATATATTTTCTTCAAAGATTTATTAGAAGGAGCAAACTAACCAAGTCTGTAGACTACACTAAAGTCGCTCGAAGTGAATTCATTAACAGAAAATTTACATAGAATTTATCGTGTTTTCAGAATGATGAAAAACACTAATGAATAGAAATTCATGCACCCAATAGTCGCCCCACCCCCGCTGATGCGACAACAAGCCGAAGCGGCAGAATCTTACCGCATCGAAATGAAAAAAACAAATGAACGCAGTGAATTCCAAACATGTGTGAGTAGAACGCAAACGAAATGTAAGAAAAGGTTTATGTTGACTGTATCATAAATACAACACCGCATCCCCTCACTATTTTATAATAAAAAAATCATATGGCCAGCAGTTTTGTGGAACAATGATCTGTTAAATCTTGTATAAAATAAGCAATGTTTTGTAGTATCTCTAGATGTAATTCAGTTCATGTATAAATATCATAATTTAGCCTCTCTGGTTCTAATAATTACTCAAGTTACAAGATGTCTAAAATACTATGCCCGCTAGTCTCGTTTAAATTCCAAGTCCTTTGCTAGTGAGAAATAAAAGGATTCAATATTTCTGTACTAGTGAGTCAATGATTTTGAAAAACTTCGAGAATTTCTTTTCTTTTCACAAAACACGTCAGCGCACGAGCGCAAATGGAGAAAATCATTAGTGCTAACCATAAAAATAATGCCGCTCATGGCGAAAAAACTAAGAAGCTCTTTGTTGTGGGGCGAAAGTTAGGCAAAGGAGCTGGAATGAAAGCTGAGCTCGTTAGGACGTCTCCGAAGCAGAGATTTCTTACTAAACGACGTGTGTTCCTAATGGATAATCTAGTTCCCTGCAGTCAATAAAAGAAAATGCATTCTACTCAAAATTTCAGGTAAAGCGTCTAAAAGAGGCCATAGTGGCAATTATTTGGTAATTTTTACACTATCGTAGATATGAAGCACAAACAACTTAAAAGTGAGAAAATGTATCAGAAGAAATAAATCTAGCAAATAACATGATACATAAATTCTAAAACAACAATATGGGCTGAGCGTTGAGAAGCACAAAAAAAAAGTATTTGCGAGAAAAAATATTATAAGAAATAAATGTAGCAAATAACACGATAAATAAATTCTAAAACAACAATATGGGCTGAGCGTTGAATATCAGGTACAGACAGTGCACGTTTTTCACGATATGTAAATTACCGTGAAATTCTCGGACAAAAGCACAGCGCGATCGCTACTTGGACTGTCAGATGCACAGGCCTGACCAGCGGAAATACAAGCGTTAGTCGAAAAAAATAAATACACGACGTTGGCAAAATGTTACGCATTGAGAAATCATGAACCATTCATAAGTAGCTTCATAATCATTGTATTTATCATGCGGACGACACTGATCCCTGTCCAAGTGAAGAGAACAACAGCAGAACTTCATCTACCTGTGAATAGCCCACAAACATTTACGATATGCTAATTGAGATCAAACGCGTCCCAGCATGGATAATTACTGGTTTCCCCTAGGATTCACTAATTTTTACTGATTTACTAACAAGTTTCCGCGTGAGCATCGTATTGTAAACATGACAAGCAAGATGCATGTATGGGAAGAGTTTTTGCGGCATTTATACAACTGATCAACTTTTTAGTTATCGAATTGGACACCAAATTTTTCCAAAAAGCTTCCTTACTTGCCGAAAATTCGTATATGAAAGTTTTGTAACGAGTTTTAGACTTTGACTCTAATTAACTAATAATGGAAACCATCAAAATTTAAATGAATTTCAGAATAACTAAGCACTTTGCATACTGCGTTTTCGGTTCTTATAATTCTAGCGACAAGAACAACTGCACGCTCGACAGTGCATAATTTATAAAAAATTCATTATTTTTTACAATGTTTCCTTTCAATCATGATTTGTTTTCCTGACCTCAAGAAAAGCTTGCGTCAGTCAACGTTTTTATGCAATGTCATTGTATTGTCAAGGCACGAGTTAACTGATCGAGGCATTTGAATAAATTCTCATGAAAAAATTGAGTACTTATCAAATAGTGAAATTACGAAGCGAGGAAACTTTACGTACCAATAATTCCTGTTCGCATATAAATCGCTGTTTTTCAAATATTAGTTTATATATGATCAAATTTCAATAAATAATTCAAATAAAACGTAATTCTAGCCTGCAATAGGACTTAACATCTATGACATACTACATAGCCAATTGAAAACTAATCCAGAACATGAGTTAATAAAAAATATAATTAACAATAACAAAATATATATAATAAAATTATACTGTTTGACTCGCTACGTGACAAAACAAATAGAAACGCTCCTCCATTGCGAGAAGTATAATTATAATAATAATAATCACAAAAATTTGAGGAACAAACACACATTTTTACGTTGTAGCCATTGAGAACGCAATTCATGACGTAGACGACTTCTCGCTCAAGTCTACGGACTTTACAACCGATATTTAATTTACTTTATTCTGAACATTTCAAAAACTTACTGGGACAGTGAAAAAGCTGCAAGCTTTCAAAGAGACAATAAGGTTAAACAAAGGGCCAGTTTTTTCGCGCTAAGAAATGCCATAAGCCATAATTTCTTTAGCGGCGGCCATCATTGTATCTCTGGCGACGGTTATAGTTCTAAATTGCGAGGCGAAATTTAGCGTTGACAGAGAGCACGAAATCCGTTGAGATAATCCAACAGACTCCCACACTGAAAAGAAGCGTATAAATTTGTTCAAGTTTTAGAAGCTCGTAATCTTTTAAATTTTTATCGTATGTATGTATCGTTTGCAGCAGCTCCTTCATGGTTAACAGAAAATCCGCCCGTACAATGAATGTCTGTACAATTCAACCTACGTTACAGATAGCGTTCTTTTAAGCAAATCAACGAACTAGGAACATGAATGAATGAGTGCGGCATGAAAATTTACAATCACAAATTAAAAACGCAATTAAAAATATGAAAAATTTTAAGGAAAAACAAACCTATATAATAGCGCGTTCAAGGGGATTTCACTTGAAGGCTCTATTAAATTTCTTTTTTTCGTCTCAAAATACACAGGAATTCTGAAAATAAAAGCACATGAATCAGAAGTGAAATCTAGAAGTTATAATCTCTTATGGTCACAGGATATCGCAGTGATATGCTTGAATGAGGTTGATGCAGGAGTTTATTTCCAGATAACTTATACCAGGATTTTCAGTATATCAAATGAAGTAGGTATATCTGACGTCATACAGTTGTACCCTGATGCGCAATGAACACTAATGTATTTATCAGCCATAAATGAAAAATTGTGGAATTGTAATTAAATGCAACCACGGGAGGCCCGTCGACCACGTATGCAAGTGCTTAGCAACCATTGGCGAGTAAATGATGGTACGATGGCCGCACCAACAGCCACCCCTCACACGGATGAGATTGCGGGGAACTGCGGGAATATTGTAGAAGGTTTGTTGCGGTATCAAAACCTGCACAGCCGGAGATGGATAAGATAGATAATCACTATGCCACTATGAGTGCGGTGCAGAAATTGATGTTCGAACGCTTCAGAATTCTCAGAGAATTTTTTTAATGTCCATCGAACAGCAAGAGGTGATAGGGTGAAATTGAAAATCATACCGAAAATTGAGAGTTTCATTTCGTGTACTGTTCAAAATAGTTTCTTTATCGCACCCTGTATATGATATTTAGAATAGTGATTTCCAACAACAACGAACATTCGTTGGCATGGGATTTTCAAGTTTTTGCACCAACTTAGTACGCACTCTGAGGATTCGACTGATCGTTGCTTACACCTCTGGTTACAGGCCATTATATGCAAATGCGTGCAAGATTACTCACAAGATCAGCCGAATTTTTATGCAGAATGGCGAAGTTTTCATTGCAATTCTGAGGATTCGACTGATCGTTGCTTACACCTCTGGTTACAGGCCATTATATGCAAATGCGTGCAAGATTACTCACGAGATCTGTCGAATTTTCATGCTGAATGGCGAAGTTTTCATTGCAATCCTGACGATAAAACTTCTACGCGATAACTTAACTAAGAGGGGTGCCATAAGTAAAATCAAGATATAAAATTCCGTCAATTTGGATGCAAAAACTGAGTTCTACAGACCAGATTCACCTAAATCCTTTTCTATGACTCTTCACCACGCTCAATTGATAATAATGCTTTAATATAATGAGTGATACAGACTCGATTCTCGAGCCTCTTTCCACGAACGCGCAAGGCTTACAGAACGTTTGAATCACAAAATTAAAATTATCAGAATTATTAAAAAATATATATTTTCATTAATACGTGAAGTTTGGAAATAAAATAAGAAAGACTTCAAACAGTCAGAGGGCATCTGCCTAATCGTATTTTATTTTAAGAATATGCAATTACAAGCTTTTCTGTTCACGCTATGTTCATTGAACGCTTATAATACAACGTCATTTCACAATCGATTAGGAATTTCAAACAATTATTCAAAGGAAATAAGGAGGACCTATAGAGGTCCCACAGCCTTACTTAATTACAAGCAGAAATACCCGAAATAAAAAGATGATTTAATTAGAAAAAGAAAAGACTACTCACGTGGGAGATAAATATTCTTTACTCGGTGTGTTTTCTTATTTATTCGATGACATTCTATAACATCATAAAAAACGATTTTGTTTCAATCTCAAAAATACATTCCTCAAGTTCTCAGCCTCACATTCTTAAAGGTCTGGAGCTCACATTCCATGAGTTACAAACACACATTCTTCAAAATATCAAACTCAAATTCTTTAGTTTCATAAACTCACATTCCTCAGGATCTCAAACTCCATAAATTGAAGGGACCATAAATTGAAGACCATAAATAAAAAAAATAAAAAAATAAAATAAAAAAACTCCATTGAAGACCATAAATTGAAGGGACCAGTCTTAAGAAAGACGGAAATCATCGCCTCAAATGCGGGATGATTATGGCCCCACTTCACTGATGGTCGGAACTCCCGTGACATCACTTCACAAATATCGCCTTTCAATATCACTTCACTGATGGTCGGAACTCCCGTGACATCACTTCACAAATATCGCCTTTCAATATCGGGGCCTCTGGCTCAGACGCAGGAATTTTTTGATGATCCCAACAGTCGCAGTTTTCTAGCGCATCTCGCCCGTCCAAAAGCGTTAAATTTTATGACGGAAATACCCGAGAAAACGAATTGAATGCTGACCTTTTCTTCAATTTTTGTAGCTGATGTAGGTTACGAAAATAAAAAAAAGTTGGTTCTGGCATTGTGATATCTGAAAATTGTTAATGAAAAACTATTCCTTGTTATATTTAAGTGCATAATTAAGCATTTTTAACAAAATAACTAAACTAACTAAACAAAATATCCAAAACTAATTAACTAAAATAACAGAACAAAATATTAAATTTATGCTTATTCAATTATGAGAAACAATAAACTAACTAATCATTTCTTTCTATTATTCTCAAAGGCTATATCAAATGAATACCTTAAAAATTGCACAATATTAACAAAATATCACTGTTAGTCTGCAAACTATCCCGCTATTGCAGTTTCATCTCGCCGGTACCTTCATTGTTCAATCATGGCCACGCTAGTATAGTCTCCCTGAGCGCGGTGAAGACAACACTAAATATCTCAAGCCTCGTTTGCTAAACATTACTTATTGTTCAATCATGGCCACACTAGTATAGTCTCTCTGAGCGCGGTGAAGACAACACTAAATAACTAGAGCCTCGTTTGCTAAACATTACTCGTTGTTCAATCATGGCCACACTAGTATAGTCTCCCTGAGCACGGTGAAGACAACACTAAATATCTCAAGCCTCGTTTGCTAAACATTACTTATTGTTCAATCATGGCCGCGCTAGTATAGTCTCCCTGAGCACGGTGTAGACAACACTAAATAACTAGAGCCTAAACATTACTTAGGTTGCAGCCACTACATTTGCCTCCCCCTGACAGGCATCGACACCTCGCCTCGTGTCACGAAGATAATTTATTAAGCGATCGCTGCTATCGGATGAGCGGCACGGCAAGCCGCCCCTGCTAACGCGGTGCAGGGATCGGTGTTGCAGGGGACGTTGGACACGGACAATTAACTCACTTCACTAATATTTACCAATTCTTTGCAATAATGGTTCATGCTATAAATGTCATCAGGATTCACGATAACTTTATAGAAAGAAGTGTAAAATTAACCGTCTCATTTTTTATTATTTAAGGTAGGTAGCAACAGAGATAAGCGTAAATCGCCACTTTTGGCCACTCGTGCTCACCCCCAGTACTTGCCCACCTACATACCACCCCGTACTCACCCCTCGTATTCATCCTCCGTACTTATTCCCGTACTCATTATTTCTCCTCTGACCAGCAACATGTGCTCATGCCATGCTTGTCCACACTCCACACGCGATTCTTTGCGGTCAATTTATTAAGCCAAATAATAAACAAAATTATAGTGAAAAAAATAAAGGTCTTCGTTAATATAAAATGCACTTCGCCGTTTTAGTTTTTGCCGAAGAATTTCGGTCGGCAATTGAGGAATCAATTTGTTCCTCTATAAACAAATTATTAGACCCACTATCAAGAATTTGTTCGTTCTATACAGCAATGTAGGTAAATTCAGAGAAAGAAACTTACCGTAAAAACTTTAAATATATCAAACTTCATGATAACCATAACCTAACTTAAATTTACTCATGGAAAAGCTATGGCTACAGTATGAAGTACAAACGGACGGAGGTCACGCGAAAAGAAAATTAAAGTGAACAAGCCTGAAACTACCTTATAACTTTTTCAATTATTTTGCAGCGGCAACGCTTAGTCATTTAGACATGCTGCTTGCGAGCGCGATCAAGTGGAAAGCCCCGGATTCAAAAAGGAATGTCACACATTCAGTGCAATCGGCCGACATATAATAACATTGCGATGAGATTAGGCTTTAGCGCATCAAAAACCTTAGCCGCGTATCCCAAAATTTTGCAATTATGAAGAGTGAATATTCAACATTTCGTTCCTCTGTTTAAAAAATTCCTTAATTAAAAAATCATTTATTTCAAAATAAGAAACGAACATAGAATGCATTTATAGATTAAGGTTTCAATTAAAAAAATGAGTATGAAACCCTTGCGATGTTGGAAAAAAAGCCCACTGGCTCACTGGAAGCTCTCCAGTGAATCTTAACTGGCGAAAGCCAGTTCCGCAAGACCGAAATTTACGTTATAAAACAACTAGCTCATAAACTCACTACATTTCCAGCACATAATGCGAGCTCCCATAATAGAATTCAGACAACGGCGTCTGCTATGCATGTCATGAATAGAACTTTTGCGGGGTTCACGGCAGAAGTTGAGGGAGGAATTGTGCTGCAAATTAGAGCAAGCTAACTAATCCCGCACCTCTGGGGATGAAGAACAAGATGACTTGAATGTAAATTCAAAGAGGAGAGCAATGGACAACTGAAAATAGCCAAGTTGTTATATACGTTGAGTATCAACGAAAGAATGTACCGAAAGAAAGAATGTATCATAAGTGATAACGAAGTAGAATTATTAATTATAATTTTATCGCAACGAAAGAAGTTTTATCGACATTGTTCGTGATTGGCGATATCATTGTATTATTCATAATCAATCATTTTGTAAACCTAGAGAGATGACTCATAATATAGGAAGGCGTATAAGAATACAATAAACAATAATCGGTGCAAAGAAATTAATGTCAATAAAAATTATAAAAGCATAGTGTTGCGGCAAAATGTACTTTTGCAAAAGCAAACTGTAAGCAATCAGCGGTTTGTGCAGCCATCGACGCAGTCTGCTGCGCAACGGCCGGAAAAACACGCGACGCAGCCTGCTGCGCGGCGGCCTGACAAACAATCTGCGAGCGTGACGCTGGCGCTCGATGAGTCGCCGCAGAAGAGCCTAATGTTTACACGCTGTCTGTCTTCATTTGCAGAGACCGAGAGACAGCGAGGCTGAGTAAACTATTGCTCTCACTTAGCTCAAAATGCCAATTTAGACTTGGATGTCTTGACACAACATGAGGTCAATCACGAACTCGTGACCCAGGGTGACATGGCAGGTACGCTTCATTGGGCTTGATGGATTCCTTTATCAGACGGGAAAAATCATATTATGGACTTATTATGTTCTTGAGCGTGATAAAAAACTTGACTGAATAATAAGCTAAGACGTTAATACTTTTCAATAAACACGAATGAACGGCAAATTACACAAATCAAAAGACGATATATATAATGGCAAAAACATTAATCAGAGCAAATATGTGTAGAGGGCCATGCAAGAAAATAATTACTTCAGCATAAGTTGCTCCTAAGTGGCTCATAAGTTGCACGTAAGTAGTACCTAAGTAGCAACTAAGTTGCAACTAAGCAGGGAAGAAATTGCAACTAATCTGCCGACGCAATCGCAATCATATATAAGCCGATGCACTTGTCGAGCGACTTAACGATCCCAATTTTCCATGAAACAACTACGAAAATAAAATTAAATTTTTTGCCAAACAAACTTCCAATCATAAAAAGTATTAAAAAGTAAAATAGACCACTGAACTTCAATCTCATAAAATAAATGACAGCTTATTCCCTTATCTCAGAGAATAAATTGACTTTGCTAATATATTCATTCATGAGACAGGAGGTGATGTTTATGCAACATTTGCCGCTGGTGCTACAGACAAGCTGTCAGATGAGCTACAGGCGCTCTAAACTGCCTCGCCTCGAGGCTTCAGTGTCCCAAGTTTAGTTAAAGCAATTAAGGTGATACGCAGTGCCATGGCATCACGCTCATACAACATCAATTGAACAACAAACCAGTGTCTAGCAAGTAAGCTGCAATGAGAGGTGAAATTTTAAACAGGGCTTATGCTTAATTTTGAATGGCCAACTTAATTGTCGTGATACGCAGTGCCATGGCATCACGTTCATACAACATAAATTAAACAACAAACCAGTGTCTGGCAAGTAAACTGCAAACAGAGGATGAAATTTTAAACAAGCTTTATGCTTAATTTTATGGCCAATTTAATTGTCAAGTCTTAAGTAAATTTCGAAGAACACTCGTGCATGCTTCAACTCACCGTTTTTTTTTGCTTCATGCACGAAGTGAAATAATATCCTCAAAACTTGTACTTTCCATCTCACTGAACGACGATGATACGTTCTCAATCATCAATTCTGCGTTGCCCCAAACGCAGCACCCATAACAAGTTTTCGATAATTAGGAACAAACTCTGCAATACGACGAGTTTGCAGAGTTTTTTTCTCGAATTTCTTAAATATAATCTCGAGGAATTACTCTCTGGCACACACTCTTGTGTCTCTCAAATTCCCAAATGTTGTACAATAAATTTAAGCATGACCAAAATTTTAATCGATCATTTTTTCATTTTACATAATACTCCTGTTTTCCATAAAATAAACAGAAATAATTTTTTAAAATACTGACAATTATTTAAAAAAAGACTTGATACTACAACATCACAACTGATCATTCAAACTTTCTCGCTGAAAGGAACTCTCCAAAAGTATTTAACTTCAGTTAAAGCCATGTCATCTACGACAGCAGAAAAATATTGGATATATTAATTATTTATTAGGAATGTTAAAGTGAGTAATATTTCATCGCAAGAAACCTGATTCGACATCATGAGAGTCTACGAAATTTCCTCTAGACAAATTTCTGATAATCTCATAATCTGCCCACTTAAATAGAAGAAAAATATAGAACTTCAAAGAAAGGTTACCACGCATTGCAGGCAGGAATACTTGTAGAAAAAAGTACGTTGTATTTTTATGATTGGAATATGCTTCTAACTATAGCCTACTAGGATAATAATAAAATTTTCTCGAGTAGAACATGAATTTTATCGATATGTATAAGTTATTCATTACAAAACCATTTTTTAATAATAAAATATTCATTTGATTTCATGTGTAACTAATTTGTTGAAAAAATCCAGGAAACACGAATCGTGTAACAATGTTTCAATTCACACGAAAGTTGCAAGCGAAATATGACCAGCGTTACTGCTATGACAGGTGGATCGCGAGAGAGGCGGCGATCCATCGTGGCCTTGGACTGCTACGTCCCAAACAAGTACAAAGAGAACCAAGATTACCAAGGTGGCCTATCATTTTCAAACATTCTTCCAGCAACCGCAACTTCTCATTGCTGATCGTGCATTAGCCCGTCGAAAGCACCGAAAACTTACGATCGCCGGTGACGCGTTAAATCGCTCACTCCGTGCTCATTATTGCTGTCTCTGACGTTAAATCACGGTACCGTGCCCTGGCGTTGGCTAGATATATGGATACGTACCCCTGCATCAATTCTTTTTAGTTTAAATTAAAAAATCAAATGATATATAAACTCTAAACTTTCATCACTATTAATTTTTTACAAAATGATTCAGCTGACATTTTTTAACGCTTACGCTTACCAAATTTTCTGATTGAGAAAGTCGAAAAATTTTGGCCGGTCGGTCCAAAGGGACCAAACACACATTTCTCACGAGAAATTAATTCATCGCCTACAAGTGGCGATAAGTTCCTGTATTTTACTTCATCAAAAATGAATCTTCACAAGGTGGGACCGTCGGAGCGCGAGCATCACGCATTCGCTTGAATACAAAATTAATCATCACCGATAGGAGGCGGAAGACTCCAAAATAACCGCTGCACGAAAATGGGGATAAACAGGCATTTCTAAAAACACAAACTCCTGGGGATTTCCTGCATTTACGAAACCTTTACCCCCGCGTCTGTGACACGCAGTCAGATATGACTAGTTTTGCAGAAGGTAGCTCAGGAATAATGACTAAGAACGCCAAGTCATTCATGAATTCTAGCGAGCGAAGACACGTGTCGAAACACTCTTCTCGAGAGACTAAAAAATGATATGGCGGAGCAAAAAAAGGATTCAATTATATCAATATTATAAAAAAGGGGAGAAAACATCCCCAAAAATTGAATTTTCTCTTACAAACTTCAATAATTGAAAACCACGATAACAAAATTTCTCAATTTTTCGACAACTTCCCAACCAAATGTGTACTGAAAAGAAGTCAGTGCGAGGGTCGAAATCTCTGGACGATTTCGAAATTTTAGGCCAGAATTTCTTTGCCTCGCGGGTTGAATAAAAAATTCCAACCTTTGAAACTGTTAGACTAATCAATCCTGCGTTGGTGCTCACTTTTTACAAGCCCCTGTTTTATCGAACGAAAACCACCAACAGCTTTCTCGCCAAACGAATATTTCACGAGAGCTGACTGCTACAGAATTACACAATTTAGCGAAGATACTTCGATTATTGCTGTGAAAGTTCGGTGCACTTGCGTTGAGTTTCAAAAGATAAAATAATAGCCTAGCTTACTTCTATACAGAAATTCATATCCATGTAAGTGAATAAAATTTTCATATACCGGTATATAAAATGAAAAAGTTAGAGAATTTAAAACGAATTGATCGTGTAATCCTAATGAATATAATCTGGCAAAAGCCCGGAAACATTTTGTTTCGGAGTTAGCGCCGGAGTTTATACATTAATTAAATAACAGAACCATTATTAATACAGTTCATATTCGAAACACCGTTCCCTTCTGATTCTACATGTATTCTCTAGTTTTGGAAATGATGATGAGCTAATTTCTGAAAAGATTTCAATGAATAAATAGGAATTTACTTGGCGTTTTCTTGGCCTTCGAATTCTTCATAACGTGAACTTTTTGGTATTAATGAGTGAAAAGTTTCATTTAAAAGAAATCACTAAAAAAGGCTCAGAATAATCAACATATCTGGCAAATTTGTACGAAATTTGCCAGAAACCTTAGATCAAATAAACTACAGTTCAAAACACGTTCTGAAAACGTCGGAAAGTTAATCAGTGTATGACTCTTTTATATGCACAGAAAATACGCCCATACGCCATTCAATAATGCATTATCACTTACCAAAGTAATAAAAAGCAACCATCAACGAAACAAAACTCGTCTTCAACACATTTCTGGGAATTTTTATCCTCCAGGCGTAATGATCAAGGAAATATAGAATTTGTAACCAGCGAAAGATGTTTACTCAGGAATCAAGGGATCGCTGAGCACCAGCCACAATTGGTGATTTTTCAGCTTCTAATGGGCATATTTAGGAAGCTTAACGCGACGCTGCCGGAGCGGCCGTGTCAAAACAGTCCAGATTTATGAGCAATGAAAGCGTTCAACAGCCCCGGCCAGCCCAGTATTTCAATGTTGGGTACTTCGACACCAAACAACAGTTTAATTGAAATTTCCTTCCTAATTAAAGTGATTGGGAATATTAAGGCCCAGTATTTCAATGTTGGGTACTTCGACACCAAACAACAGTTTAATTGAAGTTTCCTTCCTAATTAAAATAATTGGGAATATTAAAAATTATTATGATGGGACAATAGAACAAATTTTATGAGTGATGACGATGTTCGTCATGCAAGGTCAAAATAATTATTACCTAGAATTTACTTAAGAATTTGTTTACTTGCGTTGAACTTTGTATTGCAAGAAATTGATACCGGTCAGAGGAATATAAGCAAGATAAAGCGGTTGTACCGGACAGCTGACGGTGTATTGACGTTTCTTAAACGTTGTTCCAACTTCATTTCCCTGGTGGCATATAATAGCGCTTTTGCATTAGCGATGCAGATGCAGTCGCGTTATTGTAACGTAGTAAATCAAAGATTCGTATAAGTCTATACGGTATCAAAATGACTTCATGGTACCATAATAATGCTTTGTACTACTCTACTCGACTCTGCCACCCGAATATGAACGTCTCTATTAGCAAATAAAAGGCGTTCCTACGTGCAGCATAGTAACCATTCTTAAGTGGCTTCATAATCATTGTATTTATCATACGTACGACACTGATCCGTGTCCAAGTGAAGAGAAAAACAGCAGAACTTCATCTACCTGTGAATAGCCCACAAACATTGACGATATACTAATTGAGATCAAACGCGCCCCAGCATGGATAATTACTGGTTTCCCCAAGGATTCACTATTTTTTGCGCATTATCTCACTTATGGAAAAAAGGCGCTATTGTGCTCGCCATGTCCGTCCGTGACTTCACGTTTTCGTCGACGAGAAAATGCGCTCTCTGTCACTCACTACAGTGAATACTGAGTTATATTTTTTACTGGTTTACCAACAAGATTCCGCGTGATCATCGTATTGTAAACATGACAAGCAAGATGCATGTATGGGAAGAGTTTTTGCGGCATGTATAACAACTGAACAACTTTATTTATCGAATTGGACACTAAAGTTTTACAAGAAGCTTCCTTACTTGTCGAGAATTCGCATATTAAAGTTTTGTAACAAGTTTTAGACTTTAACTTTTGATTAACTAATAAGGGAAACCACCAAAATCTAAATCAATTTCAGAATGACTAAGCAATCTGCCACTGCGCTTTCTGTTCTTATAATTCTAGCGACAAGAACAACTGCACGCTTGACAGTGCATAATTAATTATAAAAAATGTCATTATTTTATAATGTTTCCTTTCAATCACGATTTGTTTTCCTGACCTCAAGAAAAGCTTGGGTCAGTCAACGTTGTTATGCAATGTCATTGTATTGTCGAGGCACGAGTCACCTGATCGAGGCATTTGAATAAATTCTCATGAAGAAATTGGATACTTATCAAGTAGTGGAATTACGAAGCGAGGAAAACTTGACGTACCAAAGATTCCTGCTCGCATTTAAATAGCTGTTTTTCAAATATTGGTTTCGTGTATATAAATATGATCAAATTTCAAAAAAATTATGCTTATAAAACATAATTCCAGCCTGCAATAGGATTTAACATCTATAACATACTACATAGCCAACTGAAAACTGATCCAAAACATGAGTTAATATAAAACAAAATATACAATAACAAAATAAATATTATTTCAATAAAATTAAACTGCATGACTCGCTACGTGACAAAAAAAAAACAGAAACACTCTTCCAATGCGAGAGGTATAACAATCATGAGCCACAAAAATTTGAGGACCAAACACACAATTTTACATTGTAGCCATTGAGAATGTAACTCATGACGTTGACGACTTCTTGCTAAAGTCTACGGACTTTAAAACTGAGATTTAATTTACATTATTCTGAACATTATAACAAAATTACAGGGACAGTGAAAAAGCTGCAAGCTTTCAAAAAGACCATAAGGCTAAAAGAAGGGCCAGTTTTTTCGCGCTAAGAAATGCCATAAGCCATAATTTCTTTAGCGAGGGCCAGCATGGTACCTCTGGCGACGGTTATAGTTCTAAAATGCGAGGCGAAATTTAACGTTGATAGAGAGCACGAAATCCGTTGTGATAATCCAACTAACTCCCACACTGAAAAGAACTGTATAAATTTGTTCATGTTTTAGAAGCTCGTAATCTTTTTAATTTTTATCGTGAGTACGTATCGTTTGCAGCAACTCCTTCATGGTTTACAGAAAATCCACCCGTACAATGAATGACTGTGCAAATCAACATACGTTACAGAAAGCGTTCCTTTAGACAAATCAACAAACCAGGAACATGAATGAATAAGGGCGGCATGAAAATTGACAATCACAAATTGAAAACGCAATTAAAAATATGAAAAAATTAACTTCAATGGGATTTCACTTGAAGGCACAATTAACATTTTTTTCGTCTCAAAATAGACAGGAATTCCTAAAATGTAAGCACATGAATCAGAAGTGAAATCTAGAACGTTAAAATCTCTCATGGTCACAGGATATTGCAGTGATATGCGTGAATGAGGTTGATGCAGGAGTTTATTTCCAGATAACTTATACCAGGATTCTCAGTGAATTTAGTGAAGTATATCTGATGCCATACAGTTGTACCCTGATGCGTAATGAACACTAATGTATTTATCGGTATTTTACGTATGATGTACGTGTGTATGTATATTTATTTATGTATTTAATGGAAGATTGTGTAATGATAAAATCTCGTAAGAATTGAAGAACTAAACAATACCAAAAATTAAAATTATTTGATTTAAATTCTAGCTTGAATTAATTCATTAAAGATGCATTCATCTTGACTTCGAGGAATTATTTCATAAGCTGAACTTCAAATTCTCCAACATTGTTGCATATACATGGCCAAATGATGGTAATGCACAAAAGGCAATAAGGCAAGGCAACTATTTTAGAATATCGCTATTAAATGAAATTTTTAATTTGATTGCACACTAATTTTTAGTAGGACAGGAAAAATCTAGCGAGAAACGATTTGCCCATAAACAAGTAACAAAAAAACTAACTTTAATTAGAATTAGCTAAGAATCAAGCAGGGATAACTATTGTTCGTTAAGCCACTTTGAGAATAAGATGGGCTTTATTTCCGTGATATTATAATCGAAGACTAAATCAACATGAGATGGATAAGTAGAAAATAAAAAGATGTCCATATGTGTCTGTAGTACATACGTATGTGCTGCAGAATATTAGCGTAAGCCGTTGGTAACATGAATGTTGACGACAGTTATCAACGTTTTACGCATCCATTTAATCATCTTAATTTGAAACAGTAGTTTATCAAAAATACGAGCATAACATAATCAAAAATAATTTGCCGATTGTTTGTTGCAATCAAGAGCCGCTTTTGGACTTCTGAATTGGTTAATTTCAAGTCCTTTATTTTATTTTGCAGAACTTGAAATATAAGAAGTATCTGGAAGATATTAAATAAAAACTATTTCATTTTCCAAATTTTTTTTTGCTCTCAATCTTTTTGGTCATCCACCGTTAAACAAATCTAGTGTTATTGATCGCCTTCTTAGGTGCTTATTTCTGGGGCGCGAGACGCTCATTCATTCGTAAACTCTTGAAAAAATATCCCGGAATGTGCGCCAGAATTAAATTTGTTGGTTATGTGATTTTCAGCAGCATACTCATGGTGGCTTTTCCAAGAATGGCAGCGACGCTAATATTGAACAAATGCAAATGTTGGCGCCAAGTTGCTCCGGCACTGCAGCTTCAACAAGAGATGCCAGGTCAGCCTCTCCCAATTATTCCGTTAACAGCGAACACGGTCAGGAATCTGAAGCCTGTACTGTAATTAAATGCAACCACGGGAGGCCCGTCGACCACGTATGCAAGTGCTTAGCAACCATTGGCGAGTAAATGATGGTACGATGGCCGCACCAACAGCCACCCCTCACACGGATGAGATTGCGGGGAACTGCGGGAATATTGGAGAAGGTTTGTTGCGGTATCAAAACCTGCACAGTCNAATGAATACCTTAAAAATTGCACAATATTAACAAAATATCATAGTTAGTCTGCAAACTATCCCGCTATTGCAATTTAACCTCGCTTGTACCTACATTGTTCAATCATGGCCGCACTAGTATATATTATCCCTGAGCAAGGTGAAGACAACACTAAATATCTCAAGCCTCGTTTGATGTACGTTCAGGGTGCGTAACTGTCATGGAAAACCTGGAAACAATGATGTGATGAGCATACAACAAAACAATGTGATGGGTATACAACAATGTGATGGGTAATGGGTATACCCATCACGTTGTTTCCAGGTTTTCCACGACCGGTATGCACCCTGTACATTACTTATTGTTTAATCATGGCCACGCTAGTATAGTCTCCCTGAGCACGGTGAAGACAACACTAAAAATCTCAAGCCTCGTTTGCTAAACATTACTTATTGTTCAATCATGGCCACGCTAGTATAGTCTCCCTAAGCACGGTAAAGACAACACTAAATAACTGAAGCCTCGTTTGCCGTACATTACTTATTGTTCAATCATGGCCACGCTAGTATAGTCTCCCTGAGCACGGTGTAGACAACACTAAATAACTCAAGCCTCGTTTGCTAAACATTACTTATTGTTCAATCATGGCCACTCTAGTATAGCCTCCCTGAGCACGGTGAAGACAACACTAAATAACTCAAGCCTCGTTTGCTAAACATTAATTATTGTTCAATCATGGCCACACTAGTATAGTCTCCTCATCAAAAACCTTAGCCGCGTATCCCAAAATTTTGCAATTATGAAGAGTGAATATTCAACATTTCGTTCCTCTGTTTAAAAAATTCCTTAATTAAAAAATCATTTATTTCAAAATAAGAAACGAACATAGAATGCATTTATAGATTAAGGTTTCAATTAAAAAAATGAGTATGAAACCCTTGCGATGTTGGAAAAAAAGTCCACTGGCTCAATGGAAGCTCTCCGGTGAATCTAAACTGGCGAAAGCCAGTTCCGTAAGACCGAAATTTACGTTATAAAACAACTAGCTCATAAACTCACTACATTTCCAGCACATAATGCGAGCTCCCATAATAGAATTCAGACTACGGCGTCTGCTATGCATGTCATGAATAGAACTTTTGCGGGGTTCACGGCAGAAGTTGAGGGAGGAATTGTGTTGCAAATTAGAGCAAGTTAACTAAGCCCGCACCGCTGGGGATGAAGCCCAAGATTACTTGAAAGTAAATTCAAAGAGGAGAGCAATGGACAAATGAAAATAGCGAAGTTGTTATATACGTTGAGTTACAGCAGGTATCAATTTCATAGATAAAAGATAGAAGAAAGAATGTATCATAAGTGTTAACGAAATAGAATTATAAATCATAATTTTATCGCAACGAAATAACTTATTATTGACATTGCTCGTGATTGGCGATATCATTGTATTATTCATAATCAATCATTTTGTAAACCTAGAGAGATGACTCATAATATAGGAAGGCGTATAAGAATACAATAAACAATAATCGGTGCAAAGAAATTAATGTCAATAAAAATTATAAAAGCATAGTGTTGCGGCAAAATGTACTTTTGCAAAAGCAAACTGTAAGCAATCAGCGGTTTGTGCAGCCATCGACGCAGTCTGCTGCGCAACGGCCGGAAAAACACGCGACGCAGCCTGCTGCGCGGCGGCCTGACAAACAATCTGCGAGCGTGACGCTGGCGCTCGATGAGTCGCCGCAGAAGAGCCTAATGTTTACACGCTGTCTGTCTTCATTTGCAGAGACCGAGAGACAGCGAGGCTGAGTAAACTATTGCTCTCACTTAGCTCAAAATGACAATTTAGACTTGGATGTCTTGACACAACATGAGGTCAATCACGAACTCGTGACCCAGGGTGACATGGCAGGTACGCTTCATTGGGCTTGATGGGTTCCTTTATTAGATGTGAAAAATCATGATATGGAATTATTATGTTCTTGAGCGTGATAAAAAGCTGGGTCCCCTTATTAGACGGGAAAAATCATATTAAGAAATTATTATGTTATTGAGCGTGATAAAAAACTGGGTTCCCTTATTAGACAGAAAAAATCATAATGGAATTGTTATGTTCTAAAGCGTGATAAAAAACTTCACTGTATAATAAGCTAAGATGTCAACACTTTTCAAAAAACACGAACGAACGACAAATTACAAAAATCCAAAGACAATATTTATAATGTAAAAAAATTATTTAGAGCAAATAATGCAATGAGAGTCATGCAAGAAAATGAATACTTCAGCATAAGTTGCTCCTAAGTGGCTCGTAAGTTGCACGTAAGTAGTACCTAAGTAGCAACTAAGTTGCAACTAAGCAGGGAAGAAATTGCAACTAATCTGCCGACGCAATCGCAATCATATACATATAAGCCGATGCACCTACACTTGCGACTTAACGATCCCAATTTTCCATGAAACAACTCCGAAAATTAAATTAATATTTGTGCCTCAATATTCAAACTTCCAATCATAAAAATGATTAAAAAGTAAAATAGACCCCTGAACTTCAATCTCAGAAAATAAATGACAGTTTATTCCCTTATATCAGAAAATAAATGACAGCTTATTCCCTTATCTCAGAGAATAAATTGACTTTGCTAATATATTCATTCATGAGACAGGAGCAGATGTTTATGCAACATTTGCCGCTGGTGCTACAGACAAGCTGTCAGATGAGCTACAGGCGCTCTAAACTGCCTCGCCTCGAGGCTTCAGTGTCCCAAGTTTAGTTAAAGCAATTAAGGTGATACGCAGTGCCATGGCATCACGTTCATACAACATCAATTAAACAACAAACCAGTGTCTTGCAAGTAAGCTGCAATGAGAGGTGAAATTTTAAACAGGGTTTAAGCTTAATTTTGAATGGCAAATTTAATTGTCGTGATACGCAGTGCCATGGCATCACGTTCATACAACATCAATTAAACAACAAACCAGTGTCTAGCAAGTAAGCTGCAAATTCGGGTGAAAATTTAAACAGGGTTTATGCTTAATTTTAAATGGTAAATTTAATAGTCAAGTCTTAAGTAAATTTCGAAGAATACTAATGCATGCTTCAACAGTTCGACCCAGTTTTTTTTTCTTTCTGCACGAAATGAAATTATATCCTCAAAACTTGTACTTTCCATCTTACAGTACGACGGTGATGCGTTCCCAATCATTGATTCTGCGTTGTCCCAAACGCAGCATCGATAACAAATTTTCGATAATTGGGAACAAACTCTGCAATATGACGGGAAGTTTTTTTCTCGAATTTCCTAAAGGTAATCGCGAGGAATTACCCTGTTGCATGCACTCTTGTGTCTCTCAAATTCTCAAATGTTGTATAATAAATCTAAGCATGATCAAAAATTTAATAGAACATTTTTTCATTTTTCATAATACCCTTGTTTCCCATAAAATAAACAGAAACAATTTTTTTTAAATACTGATAATTAATGAAAAATGGACTTGATACTGCAACATCACAACTGATCATTGAAACTTTCTCGCAGAAAGGAACTCTCCGAAAGTATTTATTTACCTTCAGTTGAAACTATGTTATCGACGACAGCAGACAAATATTCGATATATTAATTATTATCCGGAATATGAAAATGAGTTATATTTCATTGCAAGAAACCTGATTCGACATAATGAGAGTCTACAAAATTTCCCCTAGACAAATATCTGATAATCTCATAATCTGCCCACTTAAATAGAAGAAAAATATAGAACTTCAAAGAAAGGTTACCACGCATTGCAGGCAGGAATACTTGTAGAAAAAAGTACGTTGTAGAATTTATGTGCGTAGTTAAGGACGACATGAACATGAAGAAAAAATTTTGAGCAACAGGAGGAAAATTCGCAAATCAATCAAGTATTAAAGCGTACAGATGATAAAATTCTATTCCTTTTCACGATGATTTACCTGTTAAAATGTTACATTTTGTTTTAATTATATATACCAAACATATACATATATTCGCAAGACTAAATATCTGCCGATTATTCTCATGCTTCTTTTTTATGAAAATGGAGCCTCTTTTGCAGACGCGTCCAAAACAAAGGCTGGTGTAATGCGCTAGCCCTGAATTAAGCTCAGGTCATTAAACTGGTGGCCAAGACGCTTTACTGGACGCGCCTCTAAACCTTAGCGGCGCATACAAACGAGAGAAGGAAGTCGCCAAGTCTCTTCGCTGTGGAGACTTGCTTACAAAACACCGGCATTACACGTTAAATTTCTTAGATGTGCTACAACAATTACTTACTTTATACCCTCTTTCCCATGGTAATTAAGAGGTGCGTCAACAAAAAACCTTAGATCATCTTAGATGGTCAGTATAAAATAGTTGTCTAGGTGAATTTTAAGCTAAAATAAAAAATATAAGCTGCAAGGCTTCAAAATTTTTTAATGTTATGCTCCACTCACACATATTATTGAATATTTTAATACGCTTAGAACGAATGTCTACATGAATGATTTATGTACCTATGTTAGAAATTATGTTGAAATTGTCTTATGATAGGAATACTCCTAATTAAAGCCTGCTAGGATAATAATCAAATTATCCCGAATAGAGTACGAATTTTATCGATATGTATAAGTTATTCATTACAAAATCAATTTCGGAACAATAAAATATTCATTTGATTTCATGTGTAACTAATTTGTTGAAAGAATCAAGGAAACACGAATCGCATAACAACGTATTCAGTTCACACGAAAGTTGCAAGCAAAATATGGCCAGCGTCACTGACAGGTGGCCTATAATTTTCGCACATTCTTACAGCAACCGCAATCGCTCATTGCTGATCGTGCTTTAGCCCGTCGAAAACACCGAAAACTTACCATCGCCGGTGACGCGTTAAATCGCTCACTCGGTGCTCATTATTGCTGTCTCTGACGTTAAATCACGGCACCAAGCTCTGGCGTTGGCTAAATATATGGATACGTACTCCTGCGTCAATTTTTTTAGTTTAAATTTAAAAATCAAATGACATATAAACTCTCAACTTTCATCAGTATTAATTTTGTACGAAATAATTCAGCTGACATTTTTTAACGCTTACGCTTACCAAATTATCTGATTGAGAAAGTCGAAAAATTTTGGCCGGTCGGTCCAAATGGCACAAACACACATTTCCCACGAGAAATAATTCATCACCTACAGGTGGCGATAAGTCTCTGCATTTTACTGCATCAGAAATGAATCTTCAAATGGTGGGACCGCCGGAGTGCGAGTTTCACACATTCGCTTGAATACAAAATTATGCATCACCGACATGAGGCGGAAGACCACGTAATGACCGCTGCACGAAAATGGGGATAAACAGGCGTTTCTAACAACACAAACTCCTGGGGATTTCCTGCATTTACGCAAACTTTATCCCCGCGACTATGGCACGCAGTCAGATATATTACGAGTTTTGAAAGGATGGCTCAGAAATAATGACTAAGAACGCCAAATCTTACATGAATTCTAGCGAGCGAAGACACGTATCGAAACACTCTTCTCGAGGGACCAAAAAATGCAGTGTAATGGCAGAGCAAAAATAGGATTAAATTTTATCAATATTATTAAAAGGGGAAAAAACATACCCTAAAATTGAATTTTCGCTTACAAACTTCAATAATTGATAACCACGGTAACAAAATTCCTCAATTTTTCGACAACTTCCCAACCAAATGTGCACTGAATAGAAGTCAGTGTGAAGGTTGAAATCACCGAATGATTTCGAAATTTTTGGCCAGCATTTATTTTCCTCGCGGGTCGAATAAAAAATTCCAACCTTTGAAACTGTTAGACTAATCAATCCTGCGTTGGTGCTCACTTTTTACAAGCCCCTGTTTTATCGAACGAAAACCACCAACAGCTTTCTCGCAAAACGAACATTTCACGAGAGCTGACTGCGACAGAATTACACAATTCAGCGAAGATATTTCATTTCTTGTTGTGAAAGTTCGGGCGAGTTGCATTGAGTTTCAAAAGATAAAATAATAGCTTAGCTTACTTCCATACAGAAATTCATATCCATGGAACTGAATAAAATTTTCATATATATAAACTGAAAAAAGTTAAGAGAATTTAAACGAATTGATCGTGTAATCCTAATGGAATATAATTTGGCAAAAGTCCGGAAACATTTTGTTTGGGAGTTAGTGCCGGGGTGTACACCATAAACAGCTAAATAAGAGAATAATTATTAATACAGTTCATATTCGAAACACCGTTCCCTTTTAATTCTACTTGTATTCTCTAATTTTGTAAATGATGATGAGCTGATTTCTGAAAAGTTTTCAATGAATATATAGGAATTTATTTGGCGTTTTCTTTGCCTTTAAATTCTTTATAGCGCGATAGTAAATAGAGTAGTTTATTTAAAACTTTATTGGTTTCAATGAGTGAAAAGTTTCATTTAAAAAATACACTAAAAAAGGCTCAGAATAATCAACATATCTGGCAAATTTCGTAGAAATTTGCCTTAGATCAAATAAATACCTTAGATCAAATAAATCACAGTTCAAAATACGTTCTGAAAACATTGGAAAGTTAATCAGCGTATGACTCTTTTATATGCACAAAAAATACGCCCATACCTCCATCAATAATGCATTATCAACTACCAAGGTAATAAAAAGCAACCATCAACGAAACAAAACTCGTCTTCACCACATTTCTGGGAATTTTTATTCTCCAGGCGTAATGATCAAGGAATTATAGAATTTGTAACCACCTAAAGATTTTTACTCAGGAATCAAGGGATCGCTGAGCACCAGCCACAATTGGTGATTTTTCAGCTTCTAATGGGCATATTTAGGAAGCTTAACGTTTGGGAATATTAAGGCCCAGTATTTCAATGTTGGGTACTTCGACACCAAACAACAGTTTAATTGAAATTTCCTTCCTAATTAAAGTGATTGGGAAAATTAAATATTATTTTTGGCGGGACAATAGAACAAATTTTATGAGTGATGGCAATGTTTGTCATGCAAGGTAAAAAAAATACTACTTGGAATTTACTTAAGAATTTGTGTTACCTGCGTTGAACTTTGCACTGCAAGAAATTGATAACGGTCAGAGGAATATAAGCAAGATAAAGCGGTTGTACCGGACAGCTGACGTTGTATATCGACATTTCTTAAACGTTGTTCTAACTTTTTTTGCCTGGTGGCATAAAATGGCGCTTTTGCAGTAGCGATGCAGATGCAGTCCTGTTATCAACGTGGTAAATCAAATTTATTATTTAGCGTGGTAAATAAAAGATTCGTATGAGGCTATACGGTATCAAAATGACTTCATGGTGCCATAATAATGCTTTGTGCTACTCTGCCACCCGAATATGAACGTCTCTATTAGCAAATAAATGGCGTTCCCACTAGCGGCATAGGGGAGTTTTGAGAGCTTCTCCAAATTGATGAAAATCATATGATGTTCCTCAGGTCATTTCCCCGAGTTATTTCATTTAATTTATACACCCCAAGAGATAACAAAGGGCTTGCCATGAGAAGCATATTTTCGTAATTAAAAACTTCCATTGTCGTTACATTCCTTAGAATAAAAAATATAACTCAGTACTCACTACAGTGAGTGACAGAGAGCGCATTTTCTCGTCGACGAAAACGTGAAGTCACGGACGGACGGACACGACGAGAACAAAAGCGCCTTTTTTTTCCATAAATGAGAAAATGCGCAAAAATATCCATGATAATGCCACAGAACATATTCTCATTGGATAACTCAAAATGTATTCATTACAAGCTTAGGGGATTGTTCCAAATACGATTCACACTCTTAAAATTTTTAAATAAAATGAACTAAGACGAGCGCAAGTAAAAAATGCTTGCTAGTAATAGTGTTTCATCAGATTGCGCTGCTGTGGGATGCCACTTTTTAACCTTCGATTACGTTCATCCATAATATTTAGAGTCATTCTCTTTCCTACTTCGGTTAAATGCTTATTGAACAGTTGACTTAGAGCTACAAATTCTTTATAATCATTATAGTCTCAGCTGTATTGCCTGTACATGAGGTGGACACCTCGTTGAGGAAGCAGCTAAAAACGGAACGGTAGACAGGAAACTGTGCACCTTGGCTAATAATTTGATGCGAAGCTCATTAATCAACAGAAGCCTTCGTCGCCGCAATTAAAATGATCTTTTTGAGTGGAAGACATATTTGAATTGTAAATAAAAACTTTTCATTGGAAACAAGTTCACGATTTATTTACGGATTGATGAGGTCATTTCGTTTAGTTAAACAAAAGATGAAATGTATAGCTCGAGTTAGCACCACTGTAGTTAGATCACCATTCATAATTGTAGACTTTGTATTCGTAATTAAGAAACAACATCAATGAGTTTGCGATGGACAAAGACATGAAAGACTAAGGTATGGCATTTGAACGTAATAATAGATTCACACAATTTACAAGTTATCATTCAATACCGTGGATTCGTTCGGAGATGGACACCACCATTAACTATTGAATCAACGGATGGAACGAGTGTCAAAAAAAAGTTTCTGCCATGAACTTTAGGTGGAGCTCGAGAGCATTCTTTCCAGCAAGGCTCATTGAAATGTGTTTAATTAAGCAAGTCATGAGAATAATCTCACATTAAAAATTCACCGAAATATGGGTGAAGCCACTGGAAACTCGTGTGTAATACGATCCTTAATGTGCTTAGACCTAATGATGTAGTCGAGAACTTTACAGCTGATTCTCTCATTTGTTGAATGAAAGATTAGGACGAGAATTAATGTGCTTAATATTGTAGACCTTATCAATCTCATGCGAGTTCTATCTCTGAGACTGGAATGAACCCAGAACAGAAGTATGCTCGACATTGAGTGTACAATTCATCGAAAGCGCAATGACATAGATTATAAAATATGAATGTTGCGATATAACGAGAAACTAGATTAGAATGAGGTGCAAATGTTCTTACCAGATTACCAAAAATAACCATTTTCCACGGAAGTCACAGATCAGTGAGCGGAGTTACGAATAAACGTTTACATCAAGATTTACAAGAGAGCAACGACCGACATCAAGGTCAACAAGGTTGTTTTGTTGTTGTTTTAAGCTGGTCTTTGAGGAATATCTAAGAACTGGATATTGGATGTTGTTTCGGTGGTTATTTTTGCTGATTGCATCTTTAAGGAACGTCTAAACACGGGATATTTTCAAGCACCCTAAACAAAACTTCGTCTATAAAAATTTACAGAAAAATACCTTTGCATCGCAGGAAAAAATTTCCTTCATTGTAATCAACCGAATTAAGACAATACAAAAATTAAAGTAGATAGTTTCTTCCAGTCAGCATAAACTTTTCATAGTGGAAAGGATATCAATTAAGGTGATGTAGGGCGTATGAATTGAAATGATTTTCTGAAAATGAAAACAAGTACTTATATGAAACAAGACCACCAAATTAAACGCATGTAAGTCCCCATATCATGAAAATTTTTACCTCTTAGAGGGTTCGCATGCATATTTAACGATTTTATCAACACAACTCCAATAGTGGAAGGAGAAACCGTAAAGACAATCGAGAAAGTCGTTGATGGAGTGAGCACTGCCTAAGATAAATTATTCACCATAACAATGAAGGAAGCAAGAAATCGAAACTACCGAACGGAAAACACATCTGTGAATTTTATTTGCCAGGGTAAAGTTTAGAAAAGGAATTCGAAATAGGTACTGACTAGGAATCGGTCCTATGATGATCAATAATTAACCTGAATATAAAAAAACGCAAACCTGAACCCGGGCAGTGGGAGCAAATTTCCGACTAACTTAAAAAAATTGCTAAATTGTTTCGCAGTAGCTAAACAAATGACATCTATTAAGGGAAATAAGCTGACGATTTTTCGTGCAAATTTCTCTGCAATTGCAAAAAAAAACGAGAGGGAAAAAACTCAATGTGACCTCCAACTTCTAACACCGAAAAGCTATCAGAAAGTTTCTCGCTCGATCCGATTACATTTGCGAAATGGTTCATGTAAGAACCGCGTCTCTTCACATAGCGCCAGGGCCATAAAACTCACCCGTCCTCGATGGCTTGAAAGACTGCCGGCGGGACGACTTCTATGACGTCTTATTTGAAAGCTCGGTAATGAAGCCATTAGCGAAGTCAGCCCATGAAAGTTCTACGGCTGAAATAATCTTACTTAAGGAGCTAAAAACAAACGGGGCGTCCTTACAATTTCTTGCTATCATAATTTCAAAGTCGCTAATATGACCACGTATAAACTTCAATTGAAATGACCTGATGATCAATTCGAAGTCAGGTACAATATATTGAACACTCGTCAATGGATCCTTGAATTTATATGTTCCTTTTTTTTCTTAATGACAAATATGTTGTTTATTCATTATATTTACACACCAATGTGAACCAACTGTTCGTATAATTGATGTCTGTCTATTTCTCACATATAAGCGCAGTCTGTCATTCAATATCATAAATACCAAAAAGTCTCATGAATACTTGTCAAGTGCATCGCAACATTCAATTACTCTCAAATATATGTATTGTTATGGTAGAACTTATGTAGTTAATATCAGCTATTGTTTATTTACGTGTACATTAATTTTTAGCACAATTCTTATGGATATAAAGTCGCGCACGTTATTAAGGTCCAACGCAATTTCAATGTGCAAATATGATGAAATTCCTTAGCCGAAACTATATTAACGCCTCCAAGTATAATTGCATAATATGTGGGGGACGACATATATTTCGTCATGCATTCAAGAGACCATGCAACCTGGGTGATCAAGCAAAGTTAATGGGAAGAAGCGAACGAATTAGTGAAAACCTCAACAGGAATTAATTTCACAACCATCGATTCGTGACACTTGATGAAAATATGAAGGGAGTTTTCATATTGCATGTAAGTCTAACGCAAGAACAAGATTAGTATGAGGATACGGAAGGTCAACCTTATCAATTCTGCTTCGTCAGTTAGCAGCAAAATAGCAAGCAAAATATTCAAATAATAAGTGTGAATTTGCGGAACCAGATGTTTCATTGATTGCAAATTTCGAGGGCTTCCTAAATAATATTGTCCTAAATAAATTATTTGCATCATTTAAAACTTAAAATTCAGCAACATCTTTTACTCTTTTTTCATACATTATGGCCTGATTGAGATAATCTATCTAAATGATTGAGATCTAAGGAAAAGCTCATCCCCACTTCAGTCCAACGTTGTCGGCAGCTATGTTGAAAATCGTCTTGGGCCTTAAATTATATCAAGACTTGGCTCAAGCACTTCCTTATCTCATTAAGACGAACTTTGGATCCCGATGGGGACTTTTACTTCAACGCTTAATTATTTAAAAAAATATGACTCAATACTCACTGCAATGAGTGACAGAGAGCACATTTTCTCGTTGACGAAAACGTGAAGTCACGGACGGACAGACAGACGGACGGACAGACGGACGGGCGGACGGACATGGCAAGCACAATAGTGCAATTTTTCCATAAATGAGAAAATGCGCTAAAAACGCATCCTAAGCTTCAATTATGGCATGATTGTTGAAGCTTTGGCGAGAGCAACTTGTTCTCTGAATATTGAATAGTATAGTTTAGTATAGTATAGTATCTTCGGCATTAAATAAATAGGCCTGGATAGGCCTGTCGCCGATTCTTGTACTTTTCTTGACTAGACTGGCCTTACGGACGGTAGATTTAAAATCGCTTCTAGATATCAGTCTCTTCACATAGCGCCAGAGCCATAAAACTCACCCGTCCTCGATGGCTTGAAAGACTGCCGGCGCGACGACTTCTATGACGTCTTATTTGAAAGCTCGGTAATGAAGCCATTAGCGAGGTCATCCCATGAAAGTTCTACGGCTGAAATAATCTTACTTAAGGAGCTAAAAACAAACGGGGAGTCCTAATAATTTCTTGCTATCATAATTTCTCAGTCGCTAATACAACTATTCATAAACTACAATTGAAATGACCTGATGATCAATATTCGGAGCCAGGTAAAATATATTGAACACTCGTCAATGGATCCTTGAATTTATAGTTTTTTTTATTCTTAATGACGAATATATTGTTTATTCATACTATCTACACTCCAATGTGAACCAAATGTTCGTATAATTGATGTCTGTCTATATCTCACATACCCAGTCTGTCGTTCAATATCATAAATACATATAAAGTCTCATGAATACTTGTCAAGTGCATCGCAACACTCAGTTACTTTTAATTATATGTATTTTTAAGGAAGCTATGTAGTTAATGTCAGCTAATGTTTATTTGTGTATACATTGATGTTTAGCACAATTCTTATAGAAATAAAGCCGGGCACGTTATTAAGGTCCAACGTAATTACAATGCTCGAATATGATCAATTCCTTAGCCATACGTCATACATTTCAAGAGACCATGCAACCTCGTTGAGCAAGCAAAGTTAATGGGAATAAGCGAATGAATTCGTAAAAACCTCAACAGGAAGTAATTTCACAACCATCGATTCGTGACATTGCATGCAAGTCGAACGTAAGACCAAGATTACAATAGTATGAGGATACTGAAGGCCAACCTTATCAATTCTGAATTGCCTCAACCTTATCAATTCTGCTAAATTCTGCTAAATTCTGGTCAACCAGTATGAATTTGCGAAATCAGGTGTTTCATTGATTGCAAATTTCGAAAGCTTCCTAAATAACTTTTTCATCATTTAAAACCTAAAATTCAGCAACATCTTTTACTTTCTCTTCACACATCATGACCTGATTGAGATGATCTATTTAATTGATTGAGATCTAAGGAAAAGCTTATCCCCACTTCAGTCCAACGTTGTCGGCAGCGTTGAATTTCGCTGTCCAACGTTGAATTCTTTATTGGGCCCAAAATTATGTCAAGTCTTGGCTCAAGCACTTCCTTATCTCATTAAGACGAACTTCGGATCCCGATAGGAACTTTTCATTTAACGCTTAATTAAAAAAATGCAGCCCTGGCTTTAAATGACATATGATTGTTGAAGCTTCGACGTGAGCCACTTGTTTACTGAATACTGAATACATTTTGGTTCAAATGAGGATCAGTGATCACAACTTATGTGACGGAATAGTTTTTGCAGAAGATTTAAATACTGTTCTGCAAAAATTTCTAGAAACTTAAATAATTTGATTTATGATCTAAGCATGATACTAGCAGCCCGCCATCATTAAAACCATTAATTTAATAGCGGTCATTTTCATCCACACCAAGCCTATTATTCTCGCGCACTCTGCTTACATTAAATGAGCTGATTATGAAAGACAATTTACGAAGATTTCTCAACTATAAAATAAACTTTGCACAAGATGAAATAGAACCAATTTAGACGCCCATGAGCATAGTAAATAAATCTACTTAGAATTTACATCTGACGTCTGCATGTAAGATCTTCATTTTTATTAACGTCATCCGACGTACATTTAATTCCAGTATTCATCACCTAATTCAAGCTTGGTTTTGATACAAACTTCGTAACCGAGTTCATCAAAATTCGAATATTAATTAATTTTACTACTAATTTCAGTAATAGATATCGCATAATATATAAAGAATATGACAACATTTAGAACGCTCCACATCGCAATTAAAAGACAGCTACCGTTATTTGACTGAACGCAGGTGCTAGTAAGATCAGACTAAAAATTGCTGAAATAGTTCACCAAAGATGAATTTTTTATAGTAGGGGCTATAAAGTCTTGCAATAATTAAAGTCAAGATAGAGTTAATTAGCAGTCAGAAATACCGTCATGACCTTGTTATTAACTATAAATCATTGGTCACACACGGAAACCTCAGCTCGCATTAATGATATTATATAGAGCTAAATGTCGAATTGTTGATGATGTTAATCATGTTTAATTAATATAATTAAATAATCTAATTATCCCATGAGAACATAAGTCATGAACTACAAAAGAGACCAACGTACTATGGGCCAACTGCTCGCGTATTTGATATTAAATTGAAATTAAGCGGCAGTCGGGCGTATATTTTTTTGTTTAATTGCGAGTAGATTCTCGACCGCCAGTGTTGACTAATTTGCAGGCAACTTCATTAAGGTCTCGTTAGTGAAGGTAATTTTTAAAAAGCCAATTGATGACCTAGGCCTCCATTATAATGATTGCGAGCAAGGAACTGCAGTAACTTAAAAATTCATTCTATTTGAGGCATAAATTACCTTTTTAATGTCCAGTGTATAACATTAAATCAACAAATGCAACAAATTTCCGAGCTTCCATTGAAAACATAGGCAAATCATTTGGAGTTTAATTGTCTTTGATGTTCTCCGGAATCTAAATTATTGGAATGATCGCGCATGGACGATATCATTGCAATAAAATTTTCCATTTTATTTTCCTCAATTTTATTTTCCATTAAAATTAGTCATCCAACGGAATAGTGAATTAGAAAGGATAATATTATATAACAACATCAATATGAAATGTGGCAGCCATGAGATATGCAGTCTTAGGGATTAAGTTAGAATGAAGACAACGATCACAAATCCTAAAGATTTACCATAAACTGTAAACTAGATAGAAAGTAAAAATTTACTCGTGCATCGATATCAGAGACTCCCATGTTCGGAATCAAGAAAAATTAAATTTTCCCGGCAACTGTGAGTACAAAATAAATCATTTAGATCGGATTCAACCAACGAGGAAATGTCTATTCTTTAATAATTTTTGCCTGGCGACAAACAGGTGGCTTCTGAAACATCTATTTTTCAAGTGATTCTGTAGTGCTGTTGTCGTTTCGAGAAATGCTTTAAATTAATACTTGGAAGTATATTACAATTTGTTTCCTAAACCCTCTACAGTGGATGTATAACCGCGTTACATGGATATGTATCACTTATCTCTGGGATGAAGAAATTAAAGACGATGTTTCACATATCGGGTATTCGGAAATGAATATTCAATTTGGAAATTAATTCTGGTGTTGATTAAAAGAATTGGAGGTTTCTTTCGTGAATGTTAAGTTCCAATCAAATAAGGTACAGAAAAGAAGCTAAAATTCAAATATCTATGATGGTTTATGGTTTTTAAGCGACACAGTTGCTAATAAATAAATGCTTTCTGCAGAAGACCTCCGTCGTACCTCTCGTTAATACAAGAGATAGAGAACCTATGAATGATTAGTTACAAAACTTAAGAAAAAGAAATTTCAAACACGCTCAAAACAACGAAAAAAATATATACCACAATGAAGCAGATATAAATTGTGCACCAAATAACTCTATCACCCATCTAACGACGATAGATAAATATTATCTGGCTAGTAAAGAAAGTGCGGAAACAGAAAGTTATCGGAATATAAAGAAAAAAACGATTCTTATAAACCTTATTTGAGGCTCGTACGTAAGGCTCTTAAGCAGCAGTGATCGGCTGACGGAGTTAAGAACTAAAATATTTCTGATAGTGCGATCCCTGGTCATTGTACGCGTAGCTTCGAGTGTTTCACGCTGATGACGCACCCGCAGCATTGCCCGACAGTGAAAAGTGTTCTCCATCGCAAGCGCTTAATTTTATGATTCATTGCATGCATTAACAGGGATTAATTATATTTATATAGCAAAAAAATTCCGAAGAAATTTAACAAAAGTACCGTAGACTGTGAATTAAATTTTGAAGATCCATAGGAAATAGAAGGAGAGCAACAAAAGATAGGTAAGAAACATTTGACATTTGACGGGAAACACAAAATATAATAAAAATCTTATAAGCCATCGAATAGTAAAAGAAAAGTCTACATACAACTTATCATTAGATTTATTCACATGACATATCACACGTGAACTGTTGAGCATCTTACATTCCACATCGCATCACCTCACAGAAATATAAAATAAACACTGCTACCATGAGTTCCATAACATATTTCAGTGTGCACGAGACGAAATAAAAACAAGCAAGCAATTTGGCAAGAAAACACACATTCTGAAATTGACCAGGAGGGTTTGAAAATTGAAAAAGGAAGTCACTTTGAAGCCTGGCGAAAGATTTGTGTGATCAATCGTTTTATTTTAGTTGATATACTTTATCGTGAATTTCGACTGTGATTAAGGTATATAAGAAAACAAAATCCAGAATTACGTTGATTAGCGTGAAGCTCTACCAAAATAAGTCCGACATTACGTGAAGACTGCAATGCTTTTAGAGGGCAATAATGAACAGATGTTACTTTACCTTCATGGAGCCATTGCGGTCTGACAAATGCTCCTATTTTAGGTAATGGCGAGCATCAAAGAGACAAGGTGCAGTGGCTTAAATGCTTCAGCTAACGCAAATTGTCAGCACTGACGAGGCTTACGTCGCTCAGCGCCACTAGACGCTATTCATTTGGGGTCAGGATATTGCATGACCTCTCTCCTCCCAACACCGGCACTCAAAAAATGTTCCTAAACTATCAATCACTTGTGTGAATACGTCAAGTTTACGTACGATATTATTCTAGATATCAATACAGAGGTCGGGATATTGCCTGACCTCTCTCCTCCCAACACCAGCACTCAAAAAATGTTTCTAAACTATCTATCACTTGTGTGAATACGTCAAGTTTATTGATCGATCGACCTCACGTAAACCTGAACTCCTGACATGATACTCGACTTTAAACTTTTGAAATTATACTCGACATAAACTATCGACATGATCTCGACATAATTTCTCGATATGATGCTCGACTTAAACTTCCGAAATGATACTCGACATAAACTCTCCACATGATACTCGACATGAAATCCTGACATGATACTCGACATAAACTCTTGACATGATACTCAACATAAGCTCCCGACATGATACTCAACATAAAATCTCGATATGGTACTCAACTTAGAATCTCGACATGATACTTCAGTATTATACTCCCGATGACGTCATAGAACATAGAAGCTTCTCGACATTTCGTCAACAAGAAGTTTCTCAACAAATAAACAATTTCGTCAATGTACAACTTCATAATCTTTTGTTTGTCTTCGTAATAATATTTGTAGACATTCATAGTATAACCAGACGCAGTTGTTCGATCTTCTCCATCAATTATCAATGGCTACCACATCTCTGGGTTTAGAAATATCAGATTCATCCAATGTTTGACAGCATGATAATGAAGAAACGAAGTATATCATTCGTCAATTATTTATTTGAATTTGTAAATAGTTGATGTCTTCTATATTGCTGTAATTTTGAATACTTAATTATTATTAAATTTCCTGTTATTCAGTTTTTAATTTCCCGCTTCACCTTTCTCAAATGCGGAGGTATTATTCTATTGAAATTTGAATCAGACTCTAGGGTCAAAAAATAGGGACTCTTTCGACTCTAGGGTCGAAATAAAATAAATTGCCACGATAGCGTCGCTCGTTTCATTGGCCGTCTTGTAAAGAACAAAAATGCCTCCCTGAGGTGCCGAGAAGATTCTTTGTGATGAGCGACATGAAAACTTATCTCTCGGGCTGTGCGTGTAATCAATTAGGCCGAGTCTAGAGAGGCTTGTAGTACCATCGCTATTTTTAATCGAATATAAGGCACTCAACTTCCTGATCTCCAACACTTATTCTATTAAATTATTCCTGCAAGTGATTCATTTAGTAAGCATGCAACCTTTCTCTCAACCAGAATATTTAGTACGGTTTCAATCTAAATTGGCACAATGATAAATAAACTTTTAAGTTTCCCGTTGATTTCATAGATCAAGTTTGGCATGCATTTGCTAAGTCTTGCGAACTTTGTTTGAATATTTCTCAAGTTTCGAGGTAAGATGCGTCATTTCTGTCGACACAATGTTTATATCGTCATTTCTTGCACTGAATATAATAAATATATTTTTAAACGATATAAAAACGCTCTGTCCTTCGAGGCCTTGAATGCAAAGGACGACCTGCCTGGGGTTAAGGGCGACGGAATACCCAGGCAGCACTCCGGCGAGGAATGGGTCTGGCCAAAAAAATTACCATGGATACGGAATACATTTTACGCAATTTTTTCTGCCGTAGATTATATTATAATTAGGCTATTTCTGACTAATTTTTTAAAATGTTCACCAAGTAGCAGGTCATGTCAGTCCGAATAGCGTGGTTTAAACTTGGCATCATTTAAAACGAAAAAAGAAAAAAAAAATTCAAGTTGAAAAGCACGATTCTATTTTCAAATGAACTGCTGCAAGAGCGATAAGATAAAGTCAAGCAATATTTTGCATTTAATTCAAACTAAATTTCCAAAAATTATATATAAAATGCTTATTGAAATGTTCATTATAATGTGTAGTAAAATCTCTTATTCCAGAAGAAATTAGGCTGCAATAAAATTCAAATAAAGCTGATTATGATCGTAGAACAAAACGAAACGATCTAGCAACTACACTCACGCACGCATGTCATCCATCTCTCTATTCTAAGATTGGATATGATGCAGGGGTGCGAGCTTCACGCATAAAGAAACAGAATGCAAGAGTTCTAAATGGGAATTTAGATCTACTCAACCGCGTAACAATTTCAGAGAGAATAGGAATTTGTACTCAATTGCGTGTACTCAACACGCGGTTTTCAGTCAACATTAATCCTTCCACGAGGTGTCGTAGTTCATCGCACACCGTACAAACAAAATTATTTGGAGGCGTTGTTGCAAGTCATCAATTTATATCGGAAAGGTTTTGCTGCGCAAAGCATTTTGACAGCCTCATGAGGACAGTAAATGTATGGAGCCATGTGATCGTAAGTTCTATGAGTAAGAAAAAAATGCGCCATGTTCGAAATAATAACACATTAGTATGGGATAAATATATACATTCGTATAGCACATTAGTATGGCCTAAATATATACATTAGCATTGCACATTAGTATGGGATATATATATATATATATACATTAGCACAACACATTAGTATAGGATAAATATATACATTAGTATAGCACATTAGTGTGGGCAACAACACCAATAGTTTTTGCCATTGCGACATCTTTGAAGACACAAGCATCAAGAAAATTAAAGTCATCCCTTACACGTCATCCACAATGCATAAGAAACTAATTGAACGCGAGGATAGATGCGTCTGGCCAAATTATAAATGGATTTGGGACTCAGTGTTCCACAAGAGACTCCTTAATTTGGTGCGGAACAATCGGCGATAATTCTGCAGGGCATTGCAATCACGCTCACAATGAGAGGGGAGTGGTGGCCTTAAACAATGAGCTGCAATTAATGCTTGGGTTCAAGTTAGAAATTACTGGGTGAATTCGCACGTAGTTCATATGAATATTTTATGATAAAATTTTCTGTTAAGAATTGTCTACTGCTTTAGACAGATACCATCTACGCGATGACGGGAGAAACATTCCTTATGTCGGAGATCACAACTACTGCTAGGAAAATAAATTTACGTGACCGCTTTCAATTCAACAACAATAAATCTACTCAGGCATAGGGCCTGTTTTGGAATGAAGTTTTCGATGCCCTAACCGTGGAAGGAAAACATAACATTCACACAAACGTATTAACGCGTCAGTCTGCATATGGATTTCATGTGAATTATTAGAAGAAGTTTTTCGCGTGACGGTCTAAGGCGCTTATTTCACTGATATCAGATTGTTCGATACATTTGTAAACCAAATGCTTGATGTAAATACTGTCATATGTCAAACATTAATCCTTGAATATTTTATGATATTTTTCATCGAACAAGGTGTCTGCAGATCGATGACTTTGCAAATTTTTTAACACTTTGATAATTCTGCGTCTATATTGATACATTGATAGTTTTTTAAATTGATCATGGACCGACATGTGTACAGATCGATTACTGGCGGACATTGAAGGAACAACGTGGCATGACAGGACGAGCTGTCGCTTGCAGTATTGCGCTGTCGAGCCCGCACCTAATTTACGTGCACAATATAAACTATGCCAGTCAAGACAGCATTCGTCCAATACACACTAGACAAGAAAAATGAACCTAATATTAAGATAACGTTGTTTTAGTGTAAAAGCAAAGTTAATTTATGTTTAAATTATAATAGCCAGGTTTGTGCTCGTTTAAGAGTCGCTTGTAACACCGTGATTATTGTCCACTTATAGAAAAATTAAGTTTCAAGTGAAAATGACTCAAATAGATTCAATCTATTGGAAGATTAAAACCAGTAAAATTATGAACATATTAATATTGGCAGATCGTTCAGATTGAGTACAGCTTTGAATAAGTGTCGATTAAGTGCGATCAAACTAAATAGAGGTTTAATTCAGTCTAAATGCGTATTTTTCGCCATACTCTGTCTTTTTATAGCCTATATATTAAAAACTTGTTTTTATTCCTGTCTTTTTATAGCCTATATATTAAAAACTTGTTTTTATTCCTAACTAGATACGGCCAAGCCAATCAATAACTTTCAGTTTACTGGATAACTTACAACTGGAACACTAACGTTTCCACTAATGCCACGCAAACGCTGCCTGCTTACAATCCGCAACATCATGATCTCTATAATTTGAACCTCACTGATGTATAAACAATTCGAATTAATACTAGAATGAAAGTATTTGAACGAGCGTACTCAATAAAATCAATAATTCTTTCAATAAAATAATACGCTTTCATAGAAGAGCTGTACAATATGAAAATTCACACTCAAGTGGTACAAGTTCCTACCTTATTCGATGAACGTTGAAGTTCCTTTGAGAAAAATCAGTTGCGGACAGCGAATCTGAAAGAGAAAAGATTTAGAAGGTTATCCTTAAAAATATAACAAAAATCTGAGCAGCACATTATTTTCCGTCATCG
This sequence comes from Hyalella azteca, assembly GCF_000764305.2. NCBI lineage: Eukaryota > Metazoa > Arthropoda > Malacostraca > Amphipoda > Hyalellidae > Hyalella > Hyalella azteca. Next base: position 54,249 of record NW_025938962.1, on the reverse strand, counting down.
AGAAGCTGACGTTATGAAAAAGTGCTGCAACAATGCATCGTAGTTTAGAGTTTCATGGGTAGGATTCACTATAAATTAGCATTCATTGTGCTATTCTTCATCTAAGAGAAATTGTAGTTTGACAACCTCATTCACTAACTAAAGGAGCACTGAATTTAAATTCGAAGCATTAAACTAAGTTCATGCCTTGATAGATAAATGACAATAGACAAGGTTTCTAAAATTGTATAAAAATTTCTGATATTTAGGATCGATCTTCAATACAATTCATGCAAACCTAGAATTTTGATCAAGATACTCAAAAAATATGAGAGATAATACGAGCCGAATTTTTGTGGCCCGATTAAGCAGTAAACCATATTAAAGGAATCTGGAGTGTAATTATTCAGAAATAATTTTTCAGCTTCAGGTTATTAATACTCCTCAAGAAAATTCCATTTGGCAGGAATATTTTTTAAAAATTACGGTCAATAATAAAGAGAATGATTCCTTGTTTGATCAAGAGATGAATAATTAACCGTGTATTCCTAGAAGAAAATCAATTTATTGATAGTTCAGTCTCCCGCAAATAACGTTTCTCCGGATATTGAATAAGGTACAGTCTCTTCGCTCATCTATTGTCACAATTACCCATCACTTGCTATCGTTCGAGTCAGGAACAGCGCGACCAGAATTCTATTAGAATTTCGCTCGTCGCTGAAATATTGTTTAGCTTGAAAGCGATCCATTAAAAATGCCAGGACTCTTTAACCAACAGAAGCGATTTAAATAGAACTTGATTCTAGCAAGCGTAATAGCGCGCGAGAAAGTAAACAGCTCATCAGACAATTTCGAAACAGTGAAAGTTTAGACTCCGACGCGCTTAGGCTACGTAATGCTCGAGAAAACGTAAAATTGAAACGTGGCGTTAAGAACCAAGCGTTCATTCATACTTAGGTTGAGAATACGTCAGGAAAATTCTTGAATGTCAAACACATGACCGAATATTCTTGACATTTTCCACAGTTATTAAGGGGCCTTCATAAGACTAGGAAACGTGAAACGCAATTCTAACTCTGAACTCGCAGAAGCACGTGACAAGCAGAGCTGAACTTCGGTAATGTGAAGGCAGGCTGGTCCTAATTTATGGGTTTACTGTAAGCAGCAGGCCTCGCTGATGAGAGATTTCAAACACAGGGCCTCGCATGCCAACTTCAAAGGCCAGATGTCAAATTCAGGAAAGTTTTTCTCCTCTCGGGACTTTCATTTGGAGCGACCCTGGTGCCTCGCCGTACAGACACACATCGTGGGTGTGAGGCTCAAACGTAAACAATATAAATGGCTACATAAATGGCATATACGATATGTCTTCATGATTCAAACTTTGAGGAAATGCCGTCGGCATCGGTTAGTGCCATATACTTTGAAAATAGCCTCTGGCAATCATTTTACCACAATAGATTCAGACAAGTCACATTTCAATCTAAATCTCATTATAACATGAAATCACAGCTCAATTTAATTTTCAACCATTAATCGTGCATTTTCAAAAACTACAGCTCAAAAACTACGGTGGGGGAATAAAAGTCTAATCATCAGTTCGCGGATCTTGATACCCTTAAAACACCACCATAAATTTCGGCTACCCAGAGACTTAGACAATATTTATGGACATTGCGAACGCAATGCGAGTTTCGCCAATTCGGGAGGTTTTTCCTGTGAACTAACGTGAGTCTCCTAAGCCTTGCCATGGTCTCTCGAGGGCAGAGTCTCGTTTTTAATTCAGCTGCCGGAGGTGACTTTTGGTCTTGCCTTTGCTCTCTTAAGCCTTGCATGGCATCGCACATCTAAACCTCCTAACGCGATTACCTGCGGTCGCCTGACCTCTGTCTGGATCTTACCTGGCTTGTGTGAGCTGCCGTACGTCAAACTCCTTGGCTTCGCGTCAAAGGAGTTATGTGCTGCTTTCGTTTCAAAGAATGCAGTCAGGCGTGAAGCAGTTTACCCTTAAACATTGCATGTTCAGTAAATAATCGTTGTTACTAACCGAGGTTTTTCGCAACGTCACATCGCACGAAACAGTTGCTTACATCATAAAAAACGAATACCATTTGCAACGAAATCCATTATCGTTTGAAAAATTAGGCGTGACCTACAAAAGAATCCAAGAAAAGTATTTATGTGTCTCAGCAGGAACATTCTTAGCCGTATACTGAAATCTGACAATGTAAGCCGGAGCGTTTTTGGACTCGTAACATTCACTCGGAGAAAGGAATTATTCGGATAAGGCTCATTTGCGCATCTTGAAAAAAATGAGACTTTTATAGGCTTTGGTTTTTTTGCACGATAACTGTAGTCCGTCGAATATTGTACCTATTTGTATTTATTTAAGAGGTGATGAAACTTGTTTTGGCCAGTTTATCTAACGAATAATTAATAATAATGGGACGACGCCATCTGAATTCTCAAAATGCCATATTTGGTGGTTCTTTCATATGTGTCAAATAGTATTTAGTTGATAAATACGATGCTTGAACGGAATGATGATACGATGTCAATGCAATGACATTCATTCAGCGTATCGCGTCAAACTGCTTATTCAAAAAGCATTGTACTCGCCCCTTATCATTTTAATCAGCAAATGTTATTAAAAATTCAGATGAAGTGAAAGAGACAAAATTTTATGAATTATTTTACTCCTTCTAGCATATTTTGACTTCATATGAGGAGAGTTATAAGTTCTCACTACGGAACGAGTACTTGATTTCAGTCGAAACTGCAATAGTTGAACTTCCCGAGGGATGGAATTTTCATTGGCTCATTTTTGCTCTCATATTTTTGTGGATTTTTCTCTTGTTTGAGAGTTTGGAATTGTAAAAAAATCTCTTCAGTTAAATCGAACTTTCATGGAAACCAGAAAAAGAAGCACACATCGTAAGATTATTGTCTGCTCATACCGATCTCAATTATGCCCCGAGGTCGAAAGGATAGTTGATGGTCAATCACAAATTGATTAAACAATAAATCATCAATACTACTTGCTTGCAAGTATTTGAACTCGCGTTAAAGATGATGAACCGTATCGAAATAATATATTGATGACTCAATTTAAGGAATAGACTTAAGAACAAAAAAACCTACACGAGCAGCTGGAAGTTAAATTATTCTTATCAAAAAAAGTTATATAAAAAATCATAATCTCGCATAAATCAAACAAAATTGTATACTAACGCATACCATAGTTCTTAATTTAATATTTTTTCAACAATTCGGAAAATTTCTAAAAGGAAAACCATACTCAAGAAAAAAGCTGTGATCTACGACACAAATGTTACCATTGAAAATAATCGTAAACATTAATCGTATCTACATAAGGTCTTAGTATGTGAAGAACAAACATGGATCACCTAAAATATTATTATCATTTACGTCTACCTAAAAATTCGCTAATTATTTTCTAACATCGGGAGCACGTATTAATTTTGAGCTTGATTGGCCTTTGGTAACCAGTTCCAATCACGTAGGAAAATTTGCCGAGCATCGCTGCATCACTCGATGTATTGGAAACTTGATAACAACATGAGGTTCTTCATGGCTGAAACCGAGCCACTTAATTGCCTTGTCAGTCAGGTGCAGGCACCGGAAGCTGCCTCGATGAATTGCCTCTCTTCTCCTAAATTTGCCGTCAGATGTTTATGTTATTGCGAGCTAAAAGTTAAGATTTGGGCTATGATTTTCATGCATCTCAGCAACAGTCAGGAGTGGCAGACCACTGCTGCTGACACGCAGCCTCATGCATCTCAGCAACAGTCAGGAGTGGCAGACAACGACTGCTCACATCCTACCAGCTGCTGACAGCGCAAAATTAATTTACCCGAACGTCTCATTAATTATTAAAAGCATGTCGTCCTATCAATTTCCGGCGACATGATGAAAAGCCCAATAACTTGACATAATTTTAATTTTTTTGTTGACCTCCGATATTAAACCTAAGTTTAATATCGGTCAACAAAAGAATTAAAATATTATTTAATCATTTTTGCCTGGCGACAAACAGGTGGCTTCGGACCTAAGTTTTTGACCTCCAATATTAAACTAACTAACTTCTCACAGATATTACATGCCAATATTCAACTGATCATTTCACGCCTCTATGATAAAGCCCTTGGAAGTGAACGCATCGAATGAAGAATTTATCCAAGGACAGTAAAACAAGATCTATTAACAAGCAAGATGGAAAATTTCCCGGGATCAAACAAGAGCTGAACTAAAGTCCTAGTGAACGCAATTGCAGCATTATTCAGATACAAGGCAGCCGCTCTTGAAGCTCAAAGGGCAAAACGTAGCGCTTCAACTTACCGCTCTTGTTTACAGTTCGCCTTACCGGGAGGCTTTGAACTTCACGCAGGATATCGATACATGGATATGTCTCACTTATCTCTGGGATGAAGAAATTAAAGACGATGTTTCAGATATCGGGTATTCAGAAATAAATATCGAATTTGGAAATTAATTCTGGTATTGATTAAAAGAATTCGAGGTTTCTTTCATGAATGTTAAGTCCCAATTAAATAACGTACAGAAAAGAAGCTAAAATTCAAATCTCTATGATGGTTTATGGTTTTTATGTGACGACAGTTGCTTGTAAATGAACGCTTTCTGCAGAAGACCTTCGTCGTATACCTCTCGCTAATACACGAGATACAGAACCTATCAATGATTAGTCACAAAACTTACGAAAAAGAAATTTCAAACATCCGCTCAAAACAACGAGAAAACTTAATACCACAATGTAGCACAAAGGAATTTGTGCCATAGGTGACACTATCGCACATCTAACGACTATGGTTAAATATTATCTGGCTGGTAAAGAAAGAGCGGGAACAGAAAGTTCTCGGAATATAAAGAAAAAAAAAAACAATTCTTATAAACCTTATTTGAGGCTCGTATGTGAGGCTCGTAAATAGCAGTGATCGGCTGACGGAGTTAAGAACTCCTAAACTATTTATGATAGTGCGACCCCTGGTCATTGTAAGTGAAGCTTTGAGTGCTTCACAATGATGACGCACCGGCAACATTGCCCGACAGTCAAAAGTGTTCTCCATCGCAAGCGATTCATTTTATGATTCATTGCAAAAATTTATTGTGATGACACAATTTAACTTCATCTACCATCGAATGTCGCTCGCTGGCTAATGTCGTGCTCTTTCAACAGTTGTGCGCTAGTAAATTTGAGCAGGTTCATTATGAAATTATTTAAATGCATTAACAGGGATTAATGATATTTATATAGCAAAAAAATTCCGAAGAAATTTAACAAAAGTACCGTAGACTGTGAATTAAATTTTGAAGATCCCATAGGAAAGAGAAGGATAGCAACAAAAGATAGATAAGAAACATCTGATATTGGACGGGAATCACAAATTATAATAAGAATCAGACAAGCCATCGAATACTAAAAGAAAAGTCTACATACAACTTATCATTAGATTTATTCACATGACATATCACACGTGAACTGTTGAGCATCTTACATTCCTCATCGCATCACCTCACAGAAATATAAAATAAACACTGCTACCATGAGTTCCATTACATATTTCAGTGTGCACGAGACGAAAAAAAAACAAGCAAGCAAATTGGCAAGAAAACACACATTCTGAAATTGACCAGGAGGGTTTGAAAATTGAAAAAGGAAATCACTTTGAAACCCGGCGAAAGACTTGTGTGATCGACCGTTTTATTTTAGTTGATATACTTTATCGTGAATTTCGACTGTAATTTAGGTACACAAAATGACAAAATCCAAAATTATAGTGATTAGCGTGAAGCTCTACCAAATAAGTCCGACATTACATTAAGACTGCAATGCTTTTAGAGGGGGCAATAATGAACAGATGTCACTTTACCTTCATGGAGCCATTGCGGTCTGACAAATGCTCCTATTTTAGGTAATGGCGAGCATCAAAGAGACAAGGTGCAGTGGCTTAAATGCTTCAGCTAACGCAAATTGGCAGCACTGACGAGGCTTACGTCGCTCAGCGCCACTAGACGCTATTCATTTGGGGTCAGGATATTGCCTGACCTCTCTCATCCCAACACCAGCACTCAAAAAATGTTCCTAAACTATCTATCACTTGTGTGAATACGTCAAGTTTACGTACGATATTATTATAGATATCAATACCGAGGCCGGGATATTGCCTGACCTCTCACCTCCCAACACCAGCACTCAAAAAATGTTCCTAAACTATCTATCACTTGTGTGAATACGTCAAGTTTACGTGCGATATTACATTCTAGATATCAATACCGAGGCCGGGATATTGCCTGACCTCTCACCTCCTGACGCCTTCATTCAAATAAGCTTCCTAAAATAGTTTGCTCTGGTGAAATGTCAAGGTTACGTACGATGTTAAATTCTATAAATCAATACCGGGAGTCTAGAAAGTCCGGTGGAGCAGTTCAAGATTAAGAAGATTTTAACCAGGTTTAAATTAATGTTTAATTGAAATTAATTTTGGTTTAATGCCACTAATAATACAAATAGAATTCCTTCGAAGTAAGTACTTGTAGATTTCATTGTTCTCATTTTAATTATGAATTCAATGGGAGAGATCAACAGAGAGTTAATATTTCTGAAAAATAAAACTAGTATACAAAGAAATGCAGTAAAGACGAAAAGCCGTCCACTAAATAAGTAGCTGGACTAGTCTCAGCACAAATTGTGAAGGAACTGTTCGTTGACATACCAAGATTCTCTGAGCAACCGCAACGGCTTCAACCACTCCTGCGAATTAAGCTCTGATGACAAGACCTTATTGCTGATGGTGTGTCTCTTCCTTTCAATTTATCGTAATGATCGATCGACCTCACGTAAATCTGAACTTCTGACATGATACTCGACTTATAAACTTTTGAAATTATACTCGACATGATACTCAACTTGAACTCCTGACATTATACATCAGTATTATACTTGCGATGACGTCATAGAACATAGATACCTCTCGACATTTCGTCAATAAGAAGCTTCTCAACAAATAAATAATTTCGTCAATGCACAACTTCGTAATCTTTTGTTTGTCTTCGTCATCATCTCAGTAGACATTCATGGTATGACCAGACGCAGTTGCTTGATCTTCTCCATCAATTATCAATGGCTACATCTGTGGGTTTAGAAATATAAAATTAATCCAATGTTTGACAGCATGATAATGAAGAAACGAAGCACAACCTTCGTCAGTTATTTATTTTAGGTAGTAAATAGTTAATGTCTTCTAATATTAGTGTAATTTCGAATATTTAATTATTATTAAATTTCCTGTTATTCAGATTTTAATTTCCCGTTTCACCTTTCACAAATGTGGAGGTATTATTCCATTGAAATTTGAATCAGACTCTATATAGGGCCAAAAAATAATCCGAAAGAAAGTTGCCACGATAGCGTCGCTTGTTTCTTGGCCGTCCTTGTAAAGAACAAAAATGCTTTTTTAAGGTGCCGAGAAGATTCTTTCTGGTGAGCGACATGAAAACTAATCTCTCGGGCTGTACGTGTAATCAATTAGGCCGAGTATAGAGAGGCTTGTAGTACCATCGTTATTTTCAATCGGATAAAAGGCACTTAACTTCCTGATCTCCAACACTTCATCTATTGAATTATTCCCGCAATTGATTCATTTAATAAGCATGCCACCTTTTTTCAACCAGAATACTTAGTACGGTTTCAATCTAAATTGTCACAATGATAAATGCCCTTACAAGTTTCCCGTCCCAAGTAAAAATTAAGGGTGGCGCATCGATGATTATAGGTGGCGATGGTAGATTACAGTTGGCGTAACGGTGGGTGGCCAGATCTGCCAAAAATCGACAATTAAACTCCAATAAATCGAGAGTGTGGCCTGTATAGGTGGCAGTAATTGATGAATCATCGATGATTTATAGGATCTGAATCATCGATGGCACATTGCAGGTAAATTTCTTGTAAGCCACCGCTAACCGTTTTCCCAAACAGCACAGTGCACGAAGGAATTTGCCACTGTGATTTATCCAAGGTAGAAAGGAGTTATTGGGTTGCGGTTCATTCGTGATCCAGATGAAACCATGATTTCGTTCTGCGTGCTTGGCTTGTAAGATTTTGGTTCACGTTTAATTTAGCGTGAATTCGGTAGGTACGAGTCAAACTGACCGGACAGTTGTAGGGTGTTCACAAATTTTTCATGCTACAGCGAAGTAACTGGGCATGTATTGGACTGCTCCTGATATAAATTTTCCGAGTAGAAGTGGAAAATTTTGTTGCGAAAAAAAAAGCTTTCCAAAAGATGATGGCGAATTAGATTTTTTATGTGTATTGCAGCTAACGCCCACCATCTTCCTGATATTGTTTTCAAAACATAAGTATTCTAAATGGTATGTTATGCTAACCTCGAGGAAAATAAACTTTCTTCTTTATGTAACTCCATTACTCTTTTATTTCGCCTTAAGACTGCTCAATCGATTCTGCCCCACCCTGTATATTGCGTAAATTTATTGCGAATTTTGTGTAGGCTCCATGTATGCTGTGCTTGAAATATTGCGATCAATTGAGACTAATTGATTGTATCATTAAGTATAAATTATATGGTTCGATTATGTGTGTTTCACGATATTTATATTATTTTCAAGTTGACGCATTTATCTAAAGCCATGTTGACGTAGTTGACAGCGGCCCGGCATCTCTAGCCCTTTACGCCCTGAATTTCTGGGATGAAAATCGTAAAATTCACTTTTTTGGTTTTAAGTCTCACTTCAAAGCTGACATTCTGACCTATCCAACGGTACCAGAATCGTCTCTGTACGTTGATTTATGCCTTGACGACAGTTCGTGAAAGGGTTAGGGGTGGGGGAGTTCTTTAACATTTAATATGGGCGAAAATTACTGGTCGGGCACATAAATAGACAACCTGAAGACGCTGCTCTAAACGTGAAATTGTTGGAAAACCGATGTTTTTTCTGTGTGACGAATTCGTCACGCCAGGGCGTAAAGGGCTAGAGCGCAGCGAGCAGCTACACGTGTACACGTTCATACCTGTTGGGTCGGAGCACGTCGGCGTTGAGCTTCTTTCTCATTAATCATTAACACGTCCTGCTTGGAATACGTGTTTTCCGGGTAATTTGCTTGTCAAAATAGTATCCTCTTTACGCAGAGGGATAGAGCAAAAATTCGGTTTTCTATTGCTGACTTCGATAGTGAAATTTAATTATTTTGAGGAAATTTTCTTAAACCGCCAGATAATTATTTTGAGTTTACGTCTACATTTCTAATTAAGTTGAGTATACGTCTTTCCTACAAAAAATATTAAACATTAGGCTGCAGAAAAATAGTGACACGAAGTGATAAAGGCATTTCACGCCTAACTTTTCAAAATCATCGAGTGATAATTCGTTAAAACACGCAAGAATATACTCGACGAAAATATTTCAAATCTAGCCGCTGTTATAATGGGTGCAATGTTCACATTATGAGATTTCGATACTCATCATGCATTTTCCTGTAGTCTTTACTCTGAGCTGAACCATCGTTCGTTATGGATAAACGAAGTATCTTTCAGCAGCTGTTTTCTCGATTATAGCAGCATGTTCATATAAAATGGCGAATGGAACCATCTAATCATCACGGTGGGAGCATTACCTTCTATCATTCGATTAAATTAATATTTGCAATACTTCTGTTAAATCTTTTAAAATTACTCGACTGCCATGCCCTCTACGATGGCGCAACGGTAGAGTGTCTGCTTCGCGTGGGGGAGATCGGAGTTCGAATCCTGCAGGCTGGGACTTTCTTCAAGTCGATTTCTCACGAGGTATGTGTTTGTTACTCTGATAATTTGTTCCTGCTACATGTCTGACATTGTTAATTGTACTGCCATGGTGTATATTCATACGTAGTCCTGAGAATATGGTTGTCTGGAGCAATGTCAGTAAATGTAAAAGCATCGTATGTTAAGCTAAAGGAAATTTTTTTATCGACTTCATTTTAAATGTGGCCATCGGTGGCTCATCGATGCGCCACCGGTGCCAATGGACAGTTATTGGTGGAAGAAGAGTTTTTCGAGTAGGGTGGCCATAGGTAGGTTATAGGTGGAACATAGGCCGGACAGGCCATCGATGCCTCATCGATGCGCCATCGGTGCTCCACCTATAATTTCCACCTGTAGCCACTGATAATCATCGATGCGCCACCTTTAATTTTTATTTGGGGTTGAATTCATTAATCAAGTTTGACAAGCAATTGATAAGTCTTGCGAACTTTGTCAGAATATTTGTTAAGTTTCGCGGTGAGCTGCGTCATTTCTGTCGACACAATGGTTATATCGTCATTTCTTGCACTGAATATAATAAATATATTTTTAAGCGATATAAAAACGCTCTGTCCTTCATGGCCTTGAATGCAAAGGACGACCTGCCTGCTGGGGTTAAGGGCGACGGAATACCAAGGCGGCCCTCCGGCGAGGCATGGGTCTGCTACGGCCGAAAACTTACCATGCAAACCTAGTACATTTACGCAATTTTTTCTGCCGTAGATTATATTATAATTAAGTTGTTTCTGACTAATTTTTTAAAATGTTCACCATGTAGCAGGTCATGTCAGTTCGATTAGCGTGTCTTAAACTATAGACATCATTTAAGACGAAAGGACAAAAAACAATAAAAACAATTCAAGTCGAAAAGCACGATTATGTTCAAATGAACTGCTGCAAGAGTGATAAGATAAATTCACGTAATATTCTGCATTTAATTCAAAACTAAATTTCCAAAAATTATGTTTAAAATGCTCATTGAAATGTCTATTAAAATGTGTAGTAAAATGCTTATTACAGACGAATTTTGGCTGCCATGAAATTCAAATAAAGCTGATTATGATCGTAGAACAAAGCGAAACGATCTAGCAACGACACTCACGCGCGCATGTCATCCATCTTTATTCTAAGATTGGATATGATGCCGGGGTGCGAGCTTCACGCATAAAAAAACAGAATGCAAGAGTTCTAAATGGGAATTTAGATCTACTCAACCGAGTTGAGTACAATTTCAGAGGGAATAAGAATTTGTACTCAATTGCGTGTACTCAACACGTGGTTTTCAGTCAAAACTAATTCTTCCACGAGGTGTCGTAGTTCATCGCACACCGTACAAACAAAATCATTTGGAGGCGTTGTTGCAAGTCACCAATTTATATCGGAAAGGTTTTGCTGCGCAAGTGCATTTTGACAGCCTCATGTGGACAGTAAATGTATTGAGCCATGTGATCGTAAGTTCTATTAATAAGAATATTACGCCACGTTCGAAATTATAGCATAATAGTATGGAATAAATATATACATTAGTATAGCACTTTAGTATGGGACAAATATATACATTCGTATAGTACTTTAGTATGGGACAAATATATACATTAGTATAGCACATTAGTATGGGCAACAACACCAATATTTTTTGCCATTGCGACATCTTTGAAGACTCAAGCATCAAGAAAATTAAAGTCATCCCTTACATGTCATCCAAAATGCATAAGAAACTAATTGAACGTGAGAATAGAGGCGTCTGATCAAATTAAACGTGGATTTGGGACTCAGTGTTCCACAAGAGACTCCTTAATTTGGTGCGGAACAATCCGCGATAATCCTTAATTTGTTGGTAGAAAATTTGGTATTTTGGAAAATTTTGGAAAATTTGTTAAACATTCCTGAAATTCTGCAGGAGAGAGGGGGAGGCTCCCTAATTTGGTGCAGAACAATCGGCGATAATTCTGCAGGGCATTGCAATCACGCTCACCAGAGAGGGGGAGTGGTGGCCTTAAACAATGAGCTGCAATTAATGCTTGGGTTCAAGTTAGAGATTACTGGGTGAATTCGCACGTAAGTTCATATGAATATTTCATGATAAGAATTTCAGTCATGAATTTGCTTCTGCTTTAGACAGATACCATCCACGCGATGACGGGAGAAACATTCGTCATGAGGGAGATCATAACTACTGCTAGAAAAACCAAATTTACGTGACCGCTTCCAATTCAATGACAATAAATCTACGCATGAATAGGGCAGTTTTTGAATAAAGAACTCGATGCACAAACAGTGGAAAGAAAACATAACATTCACACAAACGTATTCGCGCGTCAGGCTACATGTGGATTTCATGTGAATTAATAGAATAAGTTTTTCGCGTGACGGTCTAAGGCGCTGATCTCACTGATATCAGATTGTTCGATACATTTGTAAACCAAATGCTTGATGTCAATATTGTTACATGTCAAATATTAATTTCTCATGTAACATTATGTCTGACGTTCGATGAATTTGCAAGCCAATACTGTCATATGTCAAACATTAATCCTTGAATATTTTATGATATTTCTCATCGAACAAGGTGTCTGACGATCGATAAATTTGCAAATTTGTTAACACTTTGATAATTCTGCGTCTACATTGATACAGTGATAGTTTTTGAAATTGACCATCGACCGACATGTGTACAGATCGATTACTGGCGGACATTGAAGGAACAACGTGGCATGACAGGACGAGCTGTCGCTTGCAGTGTTGCGCTGTCGAGCCCGCACCTAATTTACGTGCACAATATAAACTATGCCAGTCAAGACAGCATTTGTCCAATGCAGCATTTGTCCAATGCAGCATTTGTCCAATGCAGCATTTGTCCAATGCACACTAGGCAAGAAAAATGAAGCTAATATTAAGATAACGTTATTTTAGTGTATAAGCAAAGTTAGTTTATGTTTAAATTATAATAGCCAGGTTTGTGCTCGTTCACGAGTCGCTTGGAACACCGCGATTATTGTCCAATTATAGAAAATTCAGTTTCAAGTGAAAATGACTCAAATTGATTCAATTCGATTGGAAGATTAAAACCAGTAAAATCATGAACGTATTAATATTGGCAGATCGTTTAGATCGAGTACAGCTTTGAATATGGGTCGATTAAGTGCGATCAAACTAAATAGAGGTTTAATTCAGAGTCTAAATGCGTATTTTTCGCCATACTCTGTCTTTTTATAGCCTATATATTAAAAACTCATTTTTATTCTTAACTGGATACGGTCAGGCCCACTCAACAACTTTCAGTTTACTGGATAACTTACAACTGGAACACTAACGTTTCCACTAATGCGACGCACACGCTGCTCTTACAATACGCAACACCTTGATCGCTATAATTTGAACGCTCACTGATGTATAAACAATTCGAATTAATACATGAATGAAAATATTTGAACGAGCGTACTCACTAAAACCAATAATTCTTTCAGTAAAATAATACACTTTCATAAAAGAGCTGTACAATATGAAAATTCTCACTTAAATGGTTCAAGTTCCTACCTTATGCGATGAACGTTGAAGTTCCTTTGAGAAAAATCCGTTGCGGGCAGCGAATCTGAAAGAGACAAGAATTAGTAGGTTATCTTAGAAAATATAACAAAAATCTGAGCAGCACATTATTTTCCGTCATCGAAAAGCTAACGTAATGAAAAAGTGCTAAAAAAATGCATCGTAGTTTAGAGTTTCATGGGGTAAGATTCACTATAAATTAGCATTCATTGTGCTTTTCTACATCCATGAGAAATTATATTTGACAAACTTGTTCACTAACTGAAGGAGCACTGAATTTAAATTCGACGCATTAAACTAAGTTCGTGCCTTGACAAATAAATGTTAATAGACAAAGTTTCTAAAATTTTTTAACCTTTTTATTTATTATCGATCTTCAATACAAATCTTGCAAACCTATAATAATTGATCTAGATACTCAAAAAATATGATAAGATGGCCAAATTTTAGTGGCCCGTGAAAGCAGTAAACCATATTAATTAAATGGAATCTGGAGTGTAATTATTCAGATAATATTATTAAGCTTAAGATTATTAATACCTACTTTTCAAGAAAATTACAATTGGTGAGAAATATTTTTGCAAATCACGGTCAATAATTAATAATAAGAATGATTCCGTGTTTGATCAAGAGTTTAATAATTAATTAACCGTGTAATGTTAGAAGAAAATAATTTTATTAATAGTTCAGTCTCTCGTGAATGACGTTTCTCAGCAAATTGAATAAGATGCAGTCTCTTCGCTCATCTATTGTCAGAAGTACCCATCAATTGCTAACGTCCGAGTCAGGAACAGCGCGACCAGAATTCTATTAAATTTTCGCCGACGCTGAAATATTGTTCCTTGAAAGAGATCCATTTAAAATGCCAGGACTCTTTAACCAACAGAAGTGATTAGAATAAAACTTGATTCTAACAAGCGTAATAGCGCGCAATTAAGTAAACAGCTCATCAGACAATTTCAAAACGGTGAAAGTTTAGACTTCGACTCGCTTAGGCTACGTAAGGCTCGAGAAAACGTAAAATTTGAAACGTGACGTGAAGGAGCAACCGTTCATTTATTTCATTAATAGGTTCAGAATACGTCAGGAAAATTTCTTGAATGTCAAACCCATGATCGAATATTCTTGACATTTCCCCAGTTCTTAAGGGGTCTTCATGAGACTAGGAAACTGGGAACGCAATTCTAACTCTGAACTCGCAGACGCATGTGATAAGCAGAGCTGAACTTCGGTAATGTGAAGGCAGGCTGGTCTTAATTTATGGGTTTACTGTAAGCAGCAGGCCTCGCTGATGAGAGGTTTCAAACACAGGACCTCGCATGCCAACTTCAAAGGCCAGATATCAAATTCAGGAAAGTTTTTCTCCTCTCGGGACTTTCATTTGGAGCGACCCTGGTGCCTCGCCGTACAGACACACATCGTGGGTGTGAGGCTCAAACGTAAGCAATATAAATGGCTACATAAATGGCATATACGATATCTCTTCATGATTCAAACTTTGAGGAAATACCGTCGGTATCGGTTAGTACCATTTACCTTGAAAATAGACTCTAGCAATCATTTTACCACAATAGCCTCAGACAAGTCACATTTCAATCTAAATTTCATTATTTCATGAATCACAGCTCAATTTAATTTTCAATCATTAATCATGCATTCACAAAACTACTGCTCTCGGTGGAGGAATAAAAGTTTAATCATCAGTTCGCAGATCTTGATACCCTTAAAATACCGCAATAAATATAGGCTACCCAGGGACTTAGACAATATGTATGGACATTGCGAACGCAAAGCGAGTTTCGCCAAAATGCGAGTTTCGCCAATTCGGGAGGTTTTTCCTGTGAACTAACGTGATTCTCCTAAGCCTTGCCATGGTCTCTCGAGGGCAGAGTCTCGTTTTTAATTCAGCTGCCGGAGGTGACCTTTGGTCTTGCCTTTGCTCTCTTAAGCCTTGCATGGCATCGCATATCTAAACCTCCTAACGCGATTACCTGCGGTCGCCAGACCTCTGTCTGGATCTTACCTGGCGCCCATGAATGAAGGACGAAATATAATCTGACTTTAGGAACCAATTCAATTTATTAAGCCCACTGATGTTGGGTATTCAAAAAATACTAACCCAAAGATTTATCGCAGTACATGTACGCTTAACTTCCAGACGTTATATTCCAGTAGCGATGCAACAACGTCAAAAATGTTATAGCTCCATATGAAAAAAAAAGTTTTATCTGCCTGAGCGGGAGAAGTCAGGTGCCTTCCAATCAAAATCATCTCTAGTAAACGTCAGTTATTAGCTGGCAGAGTTACCCTCTCATTGTTGATCATACGGCCCAAGAAGAGAACCACCACACCAACGCTGGTGCACTGACGGAAGGAGTGGCTGCGCAGTAGCGAAATGGACCGAGCGACAAAGCCAGGAGGGGAGACTCGTCTATTGTGTGAGCTGCCGTACATCAAACTCCTTGGCTTCGCGTCAAAGGAGTTATGTGCTGCTTTCGTTTCAAAGAATGCAGTCAGGCGTGAAGCAGTTTAACCTTAAACATCGCATTTTCAGTAAATAATCGTTGTTACTAACCGAGGTTTTTCGCAACGTCACATCGCACGAAACAGTTGCTTACATCATGAAAAAAAAATCAAAACCATTCGCAACGAAATACATTATCGTTTGAAAAATTAGGCGTAACCTCCAAAAGAATCCAGGAAGAGTATTTAGGTGTCTCAGCAGGGACATTCTTAGCCATATACTGAAATCTGACAATGTAAGCCGGAGCGTTTTTGGACTCGTAACATTCACTCAGAGAAACGAATTAATCGGATAAGGCTCATTAGCGCATCTTGAAAAAAACTGAGACTTCTATAGGGCTTTGTTTCTTGCACGTTAACTGTAGTCCCTCGAATATTGTACAAATTTTTATTTGTTTAAGAGGTGACGAAACTTGTCTTGGCTGAGTAGTTGCTTATTTCTAAACAATTTACTCAGCAAATGTAATTGAAAATTCAGCAGAAGTGATGAGAAACAAAAATTTATGATTTTTTTTTTTGCTAAGACTAACACGGAAAATTTGATGTCAAAGATATAATTTACATAAAAAAACAATTAGTGAAGTCGTTTGCCTTCCAGCATATTTTGACTTCATATGAGGAGATTTATCAGTTATCAGTACGGAACGAGTACTCGATTTCAGTCAAAACTGCAATATTTGAATTTCCCGAGGGAAGGAATTTCCATCGGCCCATTTTTGCTCTAATATTTTTGTGGATTTTTCTCATGTTGAGAGTCCGGAATTGTAAAAAAATCTCTTCAGTTAAATCGAAATTTCATGAAAACCAGAAAAAGAATCACACATGGTAAGATTAATGGCTGCTCATACCGATCTCAATTATGCCCAGAGGTCGAAAGGATCGTTGATGGTCAATCACGAATTAATTAAACAATAAATCACCAATTCCACTTGCTTGCAAGTATTCGAACTCGCGTTATAGATGATGAACCGTATCAAAAGAATATATTGATGACTCAATTCGAGGAATAGATTTAACAAAAAAAAAACCTACACGAGCAGCTGAAAGTTAAATTATTCTTATTAAAAAAAGTTATATAAAAAATCATAATCTCGCACAAATCAAAGCAAATTGTACACTAACGCATACTATTGTTCTTAATTTAATATTTTTTTCAACAATTCGGAAAATTGCTAACACGAAAACTGTTCTAAAAAATACTATGATCTACGATACAAAAGTTACGATTAAAAATAATCGTAAACATTAATCGTATCTACAGAAGGTCTTAGTATGTGAAGAACAAACATGGATCACCTAAAATATTATTATAATTTACATTTACTTAAAAATTCACTAATTATTTTCTACCATGGGGACCACGTATTAATTTGGAGCAGGGAACTTGATTGGCCTTTGGTAACCAATTCCAATCATGGAGGAAAATTTGCCGAGCATCGCTGCATCACTCGATGTATTGGAAACTTGATAAAACATGAGGTTCTTCATGGCTGAAACCGAGCCACTTAATTGCCTTGTCAGTCAGGTGCAGGCACCGGAAGCTGCCTCGATGAATTGCCTCTCTTCTCCTAAATTTGCCGTCAGATGTTTATGTTATTGCCAGCTAGAAGTTAAGATTTGGGCTATGATTTTCCAGAGATAATATTAAGGCTTTCCCCGTCATCCAAACAGAAACGCAGCTATAATAAAAGAGACGTGAATTTACTGGGAAGTGAATACGAATGTAGATGACTAGTAGACACCGAATATTATATTAGCACGATCGCAATGCACATTTATCCACGATGCGACTACTTATTATGGAGATTTGTATTCAACAATTTTTCCTGTGGAGAAATGAATGGAACATTGATCACAACAAAACAGTGTCATTGATACATAACGGAGGCTCTGCAATGCGACATCAAAGTCAATATCTAATCAGTAAACAAAATAATATGCGTATCAAATGAAGAATACCCATTGCAATATAGTGGGTCAACTTTAGAGTATCTAGGGCGAAGACAAGAGGACAATGAACAGAAGGATACGGGTCCCAGCTGCAAGGAAAGTGATTAGCAGTCGTGAAACTCCAAGTCAAGAGGTTGAGCTCTGTATTTGTTTTTAGTGAGGAATTAAATACTATTACTGCTAGTGTAAAACCTCGCCAAGGGCACATTTCCAAAGCATGATCCACCACACTATTGCTGCCATCTTGTTTGATGCGGATTCCTCGCTCTCACCACGAGCGCCAGCGTCTTCCATAAAAGCATTTATTAGATACCCAATTTATAGAGAATAAATAAACATAACTAAGATTGGACTGAAGAAAAGACAACGAGTCAGTTCGTTACATATGTCATTATTTACCATTGATACACTAGCTTATATGTTTGGGAAGAACTTGGTTCAATAATTCGCAGATATTGTACTAAATTTGTAAATATTGTCCTAAAATAAGTCAAGAACTAATTAATGAAGAATGATGGACAATTAGAAATGCAGCTTAGTTTCAACCTTTTCTGCTGATGGAAACAGTGGATACTGTGCCTTTATATTAGAACTAAAGTTTCAAAGATTACTTTGTCTGTATGCACCTGGGTAATCTCTTCAATTGACCACGCATTTGCTGGTAAATGTTTTATACTCGAATAAATCAAATGATAAGGGAAAAGATTATGGAACTATCCAATTTCTCACTGTGTCGGCTAACGAAATGAGAACTTCAACATAACTGGGTTCAATTTAAATGTTAGTTAAATATCACTACTGTTATCCGTAGAGTTTATTGCGAAATTGTTCCGTTCAAACAAAAATTTAATTAAATTACGTTTATATTGGGTTTTCTAACGTATTTAGATGAGAAAAAACTTTGCGACCAATCAATTAAGTTGTTCAAGGCCGCGGCTTGTCGGGAGTTTCAGCCAGAAGTAAAAATAAATAAAACTCTTGTTCGATTATTGAAATAAAATTATTATATTGTTTACGACCTTGACGTCGTCACATTCTAGCGTCATTTTATCTCAAATAATTTTTTCTTGTGCATCATATCAAGAGGAATTACAATGCTGAAGATATTTCAAACTTGCATTAAATCTCGCGAGATTTATTTGGAGAAATATTCTCAATATTTTCAACAATATTTACGCGATCATGGGTACCGTTAACAAATATTATTGAATTTGCTATTATAAAATTTGCCCGCGTTAAGTAGGCGGTCTATTATAAAATATATGGAAAAAATTCATATAATAATATTAAAACCGCTCTTACAATTTTATATGTAAATAAATTAGCTCGTGCAAACAACAATTTTCAGAAAAAGGCCTAAACTCACGAAATAGATGAAACGATCTTGGCATGAACTGTTCTACTTCTATTTGTTCACACAAAAAAACTCGAATGAATCGATTAACGCTTTCCTGTTATGTTTTGTTTAACGAAAAATTCGCATTTGATTATTTGTAACTTTTAATGACAAACTGGACAAGGAAATTCATTTAAATATTAAACACCTGTTAATGAATTGCGCTGGAATAGGATTTATGAGCAGCGGCGAGATCACAAACAAGTATAATACAGCATTCATAGAATGAGTAGTAAAAAGACAATAAAATAAATGTAAAACCACGGATCCTCGACGTTAAGAGAAATAAAAATCCATGATATTTAGTAGGGTGTAGGCTAGGACACAGCTGATATACATACATTCATCAGAGAAGTGCTTCAACTCACAGTACGGTTGAGAGTATCGCACCCCCACTTCACGCTCCTCTATCTCGTACGACGCAAGAAGAAACTCGCGCGAAAAACTTTTATTTTTCAGTGCCATCCACTGACGCTCAACATCTGCTGAATTATTCAGAGTCATGCCAAACGCGCGTCTTTCTTCGCGGTATCATACATTGCAGCGCCCGCTATAAATGGCACGGGAAATGTTGCCATGGGGCAGTTGCTGGGGAGGAGCTATTAGAAACGGCAGGTTATTCCTGTGGTCAAGAATTTGGACACGCATGTATTATAGAAATGAGGTTATTCAGCTTGTGATTTTTTTTATGATTCGTGCTCGGTAGTTCAATTGTCAGGCATAGATTTATTTTTACTAAGGTAAACTACTATTTTTGTTCATTATTTTAACCCTGGACGCGACTGGTATTGTGTATTAGAAGACGCAATAATATATATATATAATTTTAAAATCAAATAAATGAATTTGAACTATTTTATTATTTTCGCCATGCAACTATAATTTACGATACATTTCGCTATTTTGGAGAACAAGCACGACAGGCCGGCTGTCATTCATAGGCCCTCAACCAGTCCTGCCGTAAAGGCGACAGGCCGGCTGTCATTCAGCGGCTTTCAACCAGTCCTGCAGTAAAGGCGACAGGACGGCTGTCTTTCAGCGGCCCTCAAACAGTCCTGCAGTAAAGGCGACAGGACGGCTGTCATTCAGCGGCCCTCAACCAGTCCTGCAGTAAAGGCGACAGGCCGGCTGTCATTCAGCGGCCCTTGTTACTTTACCTTCATGGAGCCATTGCGGTCTGACAAATGCTCCTATTTTAGGTAATGGCGAGCATCAAAGAGACAAGGTGCAGTGGCTTAAATGCTTCAGCTAACGCAAATTGGCAGCACTGACGAGGCTTACGTCGCTCAGCGCCACTAGACGCTATTCATTTGGGGTCAGTATATTGCCTGACCTCTCTCCTCCCAACACCAGCACTCAAAAAATGTTTCTAAACTATCTATCACTTGTGTGAATACGTCAAGTTTACGTACGATATTATTCTAGATATTAATACCGAGGCCGGGATATTGCATGACCTCTCTCCTCCCAACACCAGCACTCAAAAAATGTTCATAAACTATCTATCACTTGTGTGAATACGTCAAGTTTACGTACGATATTACATTCTAGATATCAATACCGAGGCCGGGATATTGCCTGACTTCTCTCCTCCCAACACCAGCACTCAAAAAATGTTTCTAAACTATCTATCACTTGTGTGAATACGTCAAGTTTACGTACGATATTACATTCTAGATATCAATACCGAGGCCGGGATATTGCCTGACCTCTCACCTCCTGACGCCTTCATTCAAATAAGCTTTCTAAAATAATTTGCACTGGTAAAACGTCAAGGTTACGTACGATATTAAATTCAATAAATCAACAACCGGGAGTTGAGGAAGACCGGTGGAGTGGTTCAAGATTAATAAGATTTTAACCAGGTTTAAATTAATGTCCTATTGAAATTCATTTTGGATTACTGACACTAATAATACAAATAGAATTCCTTCGAAGTAAGTACTCGCAGCTTTCTTGTTCTCATTTTAATTATGAATTTAATGAAGTGGGAAAGATCAACAGAGCGTTAATATTTCTCGAAAATAAAACTAGTATACAAAAAATGCAGAAAGGACGAAATGCCGTCCACTACACGAGTAGCTACTCTAGTCTCAGCACAAAATGTGAAGGAACTGTACGTTGACATACCAAGATTGTCTGAGCAACCACATCGGCTTCAACCACTTCTGCGAATTAAGCTCTGATGACAAGACCTAATTTCTGATGGTATTTCTCTTCCTTTTAATTTCTCGTAATGGTCGATCGACCTCAAGTAAACCTGAACTCCTGACATGATACGCGACTTATAAACTCCCGACAAGATACTCGACATAAACTCTCGACATGATAATCGACATAAACTCCCGACATGATACTCGACATAAACTCCGGACATGATAATCGACATAAACTCCCGACATGATACCCGACATAAACTCTCGACATGATACTCGACATAAAATCTAGTTATGATAGGTACTCAACTTAGAATCTCGACATGATACTTCAGTATTATACTTCCGATGACGTCATAGAACATAGAAGCTTCTCAACATTTCGTCAACAAGAAGCTTCTCAACTAATTCAATGCACAACTTCGTAATCTTTTGTTTGTCTTCGTCTTCATCTCTGTAGACATTCATAGAATAACCAGACGCAGTTGCTTGATCTTATCTCCGTCAATTATCAACGGCTCCCACATCTTTGTGCCATTGCGACATCTTTGAAGACTCAAGCATCAAGAAAACTAAATTCATCCCTTACACGTCATCCAAAATGCATAAGAAACTAATTGAACCTGAGGATAGAGGCGTCTGGCCAAATTATACGTGGATTTGGGACTCAGTGTTCCACAAGAGACTTCTTAATTTGGTGCGGAACAATCGGCGATAATCCTTAATTTGGTGCGGAACAATCGGCGATAATTCTGCAGGGCATTGCAATCACGGTCACCCAGAGAGGGGGAGTGGTGGCCTTAAACAATGAGCTGCAATAAATGCTGGGGTTCAAGTTAGAGATTACTGGGTGAATTCGCACGTAAGTTCATATGAATATTTCATGATAAGAATTTCAGTCATGAAACAGATAACATTTATTTTTTAGACAGATAACATCTACGTGATGACGGGAGAAACATTCTTTATGTCGGAGATCATAAATACTGTAATGAACTACTGCTAGGAAAATAAATTTACGTGACCGCTTTCAATTCAATGAAAATAAATCTACGCAGGCATAGGGCAGTTTTTGAATAAAGAACTCGATGCACTAACAGTGGAAGGAAAACATAACATTCACACAAACGTATTCGCGCGTCAGGACATGTGGATTTCATTTGAATTATTAGAAATTTTTCGCGTAACGGTGCGGATCTCACTGATATCGATTGTTTGATACATTTGTAAACCATATGCTTGATGTCAATATTGTCATATGCCAAATATTAATCCCTGAGTAGTTTATATTTCTCATCGAACAATATGACTGCAGATCGATGACTTTGCAAATTTGTTAACACTTTGATAATTCTGCGTCTGTATTGATACATTGATAGTTTTTGAAATTGATCATCGACCGACATGTGTACAGATCAATTACTGGCGGACATTGAAGGAACAACGTGGCATGACAGGACGAGCTGTCGCTTGCAGTATTGCGCTGTCGTGAGCACCTAATTTACGTGCACAATATAAACTATGCCAGTCAAGACAGCATTTGTCCAATGCAGCATTTGTCCAATGCAGCATTTGTCCAATGCAGCATTTGTCCAATGCAGCATTTGTCCAATGCAGCATTTGTCC
>NW_025938962.1:0-30796 GCF_000764305.2 Hyalella azteca | reverse complement strand
AACGCAATTCTAACTCTGAACTCGCAGAAGCACGTGACAAGCAGAGCTGAACTTCGGTAATGTGAAGGCAGGCTGGTCCTAATTTATGGGTTTACTGTAAGCAGCAGGCCTCGCTGATGAGAGGTTTCAAACACAGGACCTCGCATGCCAACTTCAAAGGCCAGATATCAAATTCAGGAAAGTTTTTCTCCTCCTCTCGGGACTTTCATTCGGAGCGACCCTGGTGCCTCGCCGTACAGACACACATCGTGGGTGCGAGGCTCAAAAGTAAACAATATAAATGGCATATACGATACGATATCTCTTCATGCTTCAAACTTTGAGGAAATACCGTCGGTATCGGTTAGTACCATTTACCTTGAGAACAGCCTCTAGCAACCATTTTACCACAATAGCCTGCGTCACAATAGCCACAAGTCACATTTCAATCTGTATCATCTCATTAAAACATGAATCACAGCTCAATTTAGTTTTCAATCATTAATCATGCATTTTCAAAAACTAATGCTCTCGGCGGGGGAATAAAAGTCTAATAATCAGTTCGCGGATCTTGATACCCTTAAAATACCGCCATAAATTTAGGCTACCAGAGACTTAGACAATATTTATGGACATTGCGAACGCAATGCGAGTTTCGCCAATTCGGGAGGTTTTTTCCTGTGAACTCACGTGAGTCTCCTAAGCCTTCCCATGGTCTCTCGAGAGCAGAGTCTCGTTTTTAATTCAGCTGCCGGAGGTGACCTTTGGTCTTGCCTTTGCTCTCTTAAGCCTTGCATGGCATCGCACATCTAAACCTCCTAACGCGATTACCTGCGGTCGCCTTACCTCTGTCTGGATCTTACCTTACCTGGCGCCCCTGAATGAAGGACGAAATATAATCTGACTTTAGGAACCAATTCAATTTATTAAGCCCACTGATGTTGAGTGTTCGAAAAATGCTAATCCCAAGATTTCTCGCAGTACATGTACCCTTAAATTCCAGACGCTACATTCCAGTCACGATGCAACAATGTCAAAAATTGTATAGGTCCATATGAAAAAATGTTGATCAGCCTGAGCGGGAGAAGTCGGGGGCCTTCCAATCAAAATCATCTCTAATAAACGTCAGTAATCAGCTGGCAGAATTACACACTCATTGTTGATCAAACGGTCCCATAAGAGAACCACCACACGTACGCTGGTGCACTGACGGAAGCAGTGGCTGCGCAGTAGCGAAATGGACCGAGCGACAAAGCAAGGAGGGGGGACTCGTCTATTGTGTGAGCTGCCGTACGTCAAACTCCTCGGCTTCGCGTCAAAGGAGTTATGTGCCGCTTTCGTTTCAAAGAATGCCGTCAGGCGTGAAGCAGTTTAACCTTAAACATTGCATGTTCAGTAAATAACTGCTGTTTTTCGCAACGTCACATCGCACGAAACGAACCATTTGCAAGGAAATCCATTATCGTTTGAAAAATTAGGCGTGACCTCCAAAAGAATCCAAGAAGAGTATTTAGGTGTCTAAGCAGAGACATTCTTAGCCATATCCTGAAATCTGACAATGTAAGCCGGAGCGCTTTTGGCCTAAGGCTCATTTGCGCATCTTGAAAAAACTGAGACTTTTATAGGTCTTTGTTTTTTTGCACGTTAACTGTATTCCCTCGAATATTGTACCAATTTTTATTAAAGAGGTGACGAAACTTGTCTTGGCCAATTTATCTAACGAATAATAATAATTGGATGACGCCATCTGAAATTTCAAAATGTTATTCATATTCAGTAGTTCTTTCGTTTGTGTTAAGTTAAATGTATTTAGTAATAAATACGGTGCCCTAACGGAATGATGTATACGATGTCAATGCAATTATATTCATTCAGCGTACCGCGTCAAACTGCTTATTCAAAAAGTATTGTACTCGCGCCTTCACGTAGGCTCTCATACTGTAGGACATAGGGTTTAATTAATTCGTTTACAAGGTGATGAATAAACTCGAAACCTTTCAGGCATTCAATCGTTTCTGTTAGATCTACCTCGGCCTCGAAGATATCCTTCATAAATTTATTTCTTGATTGTGAACGAAAACCGAGTTGATCGTGAACGAGAAAAAATCCTCGGCCTAAGAATCCTAAATTTATGAAGATTTCCTTCATAAATTTAGTCTTTGATTATGAACGGAAACCGAGTTGATGGTGAACGAGAAAAATGATCGAAGAATTATCCCACACGGTTAGATGTTTCTGTCCTTGCTTAAAAGCAATACAAAAGGATATTCATTCAATCTGCCTTCATTCAGACATGTAGATATTTACACACGGGTATCTTGTACATGTACATTAGGAAAACCGTAGAAAACCCTAATCATTCGGAAGGTAGTCTATCTCGTAAAAAACATTCGTAGCTCTAAAATATAAAAAAATTGCCTGAATTTGAAAACATGACAGTCATTACCTACAAGCTCTATGCTAATAACCAACACAATAACTGCACATTATGAAATTTACGTTAATTTATATAATTGTTAACTTTTATAATTTAAAGTAGTTGCTCATTTTCTAATCCGGAAGCTGCCTCGATGAATTGCCTCTCTTCTCCTAAATTTGCCGTCAGATGTTTATGTTATTGCCAGCTAGAAGTTAAGATTTGGGCTATGATTTTCCAGAGATAATATTAAGGCTTTCCCCGTCATCCAAACAGAAACGCAGCTATAATAAAAGAGACGTGAATTTACTGGGAAGTGAATACGAATGTAGATGACTAGTAGACACCGAATATTATATTAGCACGATCGCAATGCACATTTATCCACGATGCGACTACTTATTATGGAGATTTGTATTCAACAATTTTTCCTGTGGAGAAATGAATGGAACATTGATCACAACAAAACAGTGTCATTGATACATAACGGAGGCTCTGCAATGCGACATCAAAGTCAATATCTAATCAGTAAACAAAATAATATGCGTATCAAATGAAGAATACCCATTGCAATATAGTGGGTCAACTTTAGAGTATCTAGGGCGAAGACAAGAGGACAATGAACAGAAGGATACGGGTCCCAGCTGCAAGGAAAGTGATTAGCAGTCGTGAAACTCCAAGTCAAGAGGTTGAGCTCTGTATTTGTTTTTAGTGAGGAATTAAATACTATTACTGCTAGTGTAAAACCTCGCCAAGGGCACATTTCCAAAGCATGATCCACCACACTATTGCTGCCATCTTGTTTGATGCGGATTCCTCGCTCTCACCACGAGCGCCAGCGTCTTCCATAAAAGCATTTATTAGATACCCAATTTATAGAGAATAAATAAACATAACTAAGATTGGACTGAAGAAAAGACAACGAGTCAGTTCGTTACATATGTCATTATTTACCATTGATACACTAGCTTATATGTTTGGGAAGAACTTGGTTCAATAATTCGCAGATATTGTACTAAATTTGTAAATATTGTCCTAAAATAAGTCAAGAACTAATTAATGAAGAATGATGGACAATTAGAAATGCAGCTTAGTTTCAACCTTTTCTGCTGATGGAAACAGTGGATACTGTGCCTTTATATTAGAACTAAAGTTTCAAAGATTACTTTGTCTGTATGCACCTGGGTAATCTCTTCAATTGACCACGCATTTGCTGGTAAATGTTTTATACTCGAATAAATCAAATGATAAGGGAAAAGATTATGGAACTATCCAATTTCTCACTGTGTCGGCTAACGAAATGAGAACTTCAACATAACTGGGTTCAATTTAAATGTTAGTTAAATATCACTACTGTTATCCGTAGAGTTTATTGCGAAATTGTTCCGTTCAAACAAAAATTTAATTAAATTACGTTTATATTGGGTTTTCTAACGTATTTAGATGAGAAAAAACTTTGCGACCAATCAATTAAGTTGTTCAAGGCCGCGGCTTGTCGGGAGTTTCAGCCAGAAGTAAAAATAAATAAAACTCTTGTTCGATTATTGAAATAAAATTATTATATTGTTTACGACCTTGACGTCGTCACATTCTAGTGTCATTTTATCTCAAATAATTTTTTCTTGTGCATCATATCAAGAGTAATTACAATGCTGAAGATATTTCAAACTTGCATTAAATCTCGCGAGATTTATTTGGAGAAATATTCTCAATATTTTCAACAATATTTACGCGAACATGGGTACCGTTAACAAATATTATTGAATTTGCTATTATAAAATTTGCCCGCGTGAAGTAGGAGGACCTATTTTAAAATGTAAAGAAGAAATACATATAATAACATTAAAACCGCTCGTGCAATTTTATTTGTAATTAATTTAGCTCGTGCAATTAGAACAGCTCGTGCAAACAGCAATTTTCGGATAAAAGGAAACGAAATGGATGAAACGATCTTAGCACGAATTGTTCTGCTTCTATTTTGTCACTAAAAACTCGATTGACTTGATGGCCGCCTTCCTGTTTTGTTTTTTAGCGAAAAATATGCTTTTGATTATTTTAAACTTTTACTGACAAACGGGACGAGGAAACTCGTTCAAATATTAAACACCAGTTAGTGAATTGCGCTGGTATAGGAATTATGTGAAGCGGCGAGATCACAAACAAGTACATATAATACTGCATTCATAGCATGGGTAATAAAAAGACAATAAAATAAATGTAAACCCACGGATCCTTGACATCAAGAGAAACAAAAACCTATGATATTTAGTAGAGTGTAGGCTAGGACACAGCTGATATACATACATACATCAGATGAGTGCTTCATCTCTCAGTACGGTTGAGAGTATCGCACCCCCACTTCACGCTCCTTTATCTCGTACGACGCAAGAAGAAACTCGCTCGAAAAACTTGTATTTTTCAGTGCCGTCCACTGACGCTCAACATCTGCTGAATTATTCAGAGTCATGCCAAACGCGCGTCTTTCTTCGCGGTATCATACATTGCAGCGCCCGCTATAAATGGCACGGGAAATGTTGCCATGGGGCAGTTGCTCGGGAGGAGCTATTAGAAACGGCAGGTTATTCCTGCGGTCAAGAATTTGGAAACACAAGTGTTATAGAAATGAGGTCATTCAGCTTGTAATTTTTATTGATGATTCGTACTCGGTAGTTCAATAAAGATGAATCATCATGTGTCCCGTTTCGAATTATTCGTTGAATTTTATCGTATATTTTCAGACATAGATTTATTTTTACTAAGTTAAACTACTATTTACGTTCAATATTCCAACCCTGGACGCCATGGATATTGCGTATTGGAAGATGCAATAATATTTTTTTATTTCATATAAATAAATTTAAAATACAATTTTTGCCATGTAACTATCGTTTACGATACATTTCATTATTTTGGAGCACAAACACAGTTTCTTCGCACCCTGAAATAAAATTAAAAATGAGGTTCGGCAAAAACTCCAAATTCGACTTATAGTTTCACGATTGCCGATGCATTGATGAAAAAAATCTGCACCAGAGCTCACATTGCCGGAATTTTTCTCTTACATTTTGGAAGAGCAATTACATTCATTCCAGGCACTGAATTATGGCCCTACAAACAGTGACAAATTGTTGTAAACAACACAAATACATTATGTTTTGTGGCCGGACTGAAGTTAAGTACGCGAACAAATAGGCCCCCTGCAGTAAAGGCGACAGGCCGGCTGTCATTCAGCGGCCCTCAACCAGTCCTGCAGTAAAGGCGACAGGCCGGCTGTCATTCAGCGGCCCTCAAACAGTCCTGCAGTAAAGGCGACAGGCCGGCTGTTATTCAGCGGCCCTCTAGCGCTCTTTGAGTTTTTCTTTGCTACACTGGACGTGAGACTCAAGCACACGCTCGCTGGTCATGCGTCATGTAATTAGTTCCTGTAGAGGCTCCGGAGCGCCACGCAAACTCGAGACTTCAGACAATACAGGCGTGTAAAGCCCTTGTTTCTACAGACTTCAGGTTACATGAGAAGCGTCATCTAAGTTTTGGCATGATTCAGAAGCACGGCGTTGTATGAGAGATGTTTTTGAATTCAAAATGTATGTAATTATTCTTGAGGAGAACAAGCAATAATTGTAGAAAATATGACCATCATTAAATGAGGTCTTACCATCATAACAATATTTTAGACTTAAAAGTAGTGTATTTACTAATGACCAACTTCTCGCAAGCAAGAGTCACCTTAATAACCTGTCGGAGTCTTTTTCTTAAAATTGCACTGAGCAATGAATTTGATGAAAACACCAGGTTTTCTTTCACATTTAAGGAGGAACTTTTCATTCAGGTTTTCAGGTTTTCATTCAACCTATTTCTGTTCTGCCCATCCTATTACATAGTGTTTTTCGAGGTCGAGGGTCAGGGTCTTCGCCTAATTTTGTGCGGTGCAATCGTTCATGAGGCTGTGTTTGGTAGCCCAGCAATAAATCGAGTCTTCGCGTCGGTGAGGGGAAAATTTACAAAGGAATGCACTGGACGCCTGAAAAACTCAAGAAATATGCAGAAGTATAATCACTTTGATTTCTTTGATCTATTAGTTATATTTCACGAACATTACACTATTCTAAGCATTAGTAGAGACAAAATATAATGAGTGTTGCAGCAAAAATAGTTTCTTATGAAGACAAGAAAATTTATATTTTACAGACTTCAAAGTTTTTGAGTGTTCAGTTTTAACGGACATCGCCAGAATTAAAAAACAACTTGAAATTTCACCAGAGCGAAGTAAAATCTATGTCATTCCCGTGTTTAAATAGTTGATGGACTGGAGATTTGGGCCCCCTCATTAAAATAACTGGGTGATATTGTCCAAAGAGTGAAACTTTCTCACCGATATCACGAGTTGAGAGCAGACGTATCAGTGGTACGCTTTTTGGCAGGGATAAATTGGGCCAATATGACCCCCTAAAGAACAAAAACTTTCCACTGAAATGGGGACAAATTCTCACTCATTTCTCTGTGATTAAATTTCAGCCAGAGCACAGCCAGGACAGCTAGT
Source organism: Hyalella azteca (assembly GCF_000764305.2). Classification (NCBI taxonomy): domain Eukaryota; kingdom Metazoa; phylum Arthropoda; class Malacostraca; order Amphipoda; family Hyalellidae; genus Hyalella; species Hyalella azteca. Next base: position 23,861 of record NW_025938962.1, on the reverse strand, counting down.
AAGAAGACTGCATGGCGTTAGGTAAATAAGCTGAATTGTCGATTGAAATTTTTTTTAGGCCTAGCCACAGTTTAAAATTAGACTTTCTACTTCCAAATTACTAAGAAAATAACGTGCGTACGCTGCAAAGCCATACATGTAGTCTCACACCGTCTCCTAACTACACCTACAAGACTGGGACGGTCCCTACATCAGTGCTTACGATCACCACAACTACGATGTCTTAGATGCTTACGACCACCGCAACTACGATGTCTTAGATGCTTACGACCACCGCAACTACGATGTCTTAGATGCTTGCGACCACCACAACTACGATGTCTTAGATGCTTACGACCACCGCAACTACGATGTCTTAGATGCTTACGACCACCGCAACTACGAGGTCTTAGGCGCAGTTGTTCGCACTCTGGCTGAAACACTCATTCGCTGGCCTTCTGAAGCACTCTTCTCGTTATCTGCTGAATCGGGTTAACGAGAAGTGATTGCAGTAACTTGGCTACCATCACTTGACTCCAGCAAGCAATTGAAATGTCAAACTATCAATGTAACCGCAACGCGCAAACAATCTCGATTTCAAGCGCTCAGTGCAGCCTCACGAACTCGAGATTAAAGAAAATTTAGAATTTCTTTGCATACGAGGAATTATATCTTTTATTTAGACGCAGACACGTTTTTTAGGGCTAATTACACCCAATCAAATGGCGATGTTGGCAATGATGCACATTAGTGAGTGTTGAGTACAGTGAGCAGAGGTGAGCAAAACTGCACAAATTTGAGCAGGAGAGCTTTTCACTTGATTTGCCTGCAATTAAATCGATTGAAGTTTAACGAGTAATCTACGGGCTTGTCCACCACTGATCCGTTCCAAAAAATCCAAAATTACTTTCTTCGATCGAACGATCGAACAAAGCCTGTTTTGACGGGGAATTGTGTCTGTTGCGCGTAGAAAATTTTATGCCAACAATTTTTAAAACGAAAAATTAAAAAAAAGCATGAGTGATGGGAATCATTCCAACGTAGAAGTTTCACTAGGCAATGTAGTTGTAGTCACTGGGCAGTGATCGAACAAACGCATCTGTCCCGAGTCTAGGCTGCTAACGTTAATATTATGTTCGGTCAGCCAAACATATGATAATGCTTTACAGTCATAGTTTATTGTCAAAATTAAAACTCAGAAAATTAAAAATAAAATGAAAAAGTGATCTGATGAGTGCATGATTAATAGTATGTCATGGAACTTAAAATTGATACAAATAAGTTATGTTGATGAATAAAATGAACTATCACAAGTTCCACTGTCGAGCGATTGATTTACTGCAAACAAAAATAACAGAAATTTCATTTTACTATTTATAATAACAGAGCAGAAATACTTGGTTTACACCATATATTATTTAGATTTCGTTTAAAATAGATTGCATACAATATATCATTATAACCGTCTAATATGGTGGAGCAGAAATCATTTTAGGACCAGGCGTAGGCACTTAAGGTGCCGTGACTAAGTTGGTTTAGTGTCACTATAGGCACAGTGTATTCGCCTTAAAGCGACGTCATATCTTCCTGCTTAATATTCACTTAATCCCTAACTCATTTAAAGCTCAAGCGCTAACTAATGCAGGTTTCTCGTCCGCCAAAAGGACTGAATAGAAATGCAAATCAGCTATGGAGTAATTATACAAAATTAAATATGACTATAGCATTTACTGCATGTTCTTTCATAGCAAGAAATAATATTCATAAATACATACTAATTACCTACGTATTTTACGACTGTTTTCAAATAAGTTTCGAAGACAATACAACCAACAAAAATTTCAATAAAATTCAAGTTCTTATCTCGCACCATTATAAATGAACATAATCGTAATCAGGCTAAATGACATTATAACGCTAGAATTACGTCGTTCTTCAATTTATAATAATTTATTTGATTTTTGTCAAAAACCAAGTAAAACCCTTTTACACGAAGTTAGTTTTTAACGACTCTGAAAAATTAGATTATAAGAAACATTACACGAAAAAATAACCATATACAGTACGTTTATATCTGATTCGAAAAAACATTTCGAGAGCAATAAAGTTTCCCCTAAGCCTGGCAATTAAATTATAAAGGTATTTTATTCATAATAGAGGCTTCTTTTAAAAAATATGTCACTATCTATAAAGAAAAACCTAGTAAATGTTCTCAAAATCAGTAGGTAACTAAAATACAGCGAAATTCACATCAAAACCCCACTCGCAGTATCTCTTCCTAACCCAAAGAGGGAACCACTGCTGTCACGCGGCATTAGCGATTAAGCGATGCAGATTTAATTACGGTTAACGAGATCTAAATGGAGGCATGTCACCCAAAGAAAATGTTCTCCTCTATTAGCATAATGCGAGGCTGGCCCAGCGTGCCTTCAAAGGAACTTTTCTGACTTCAGAGGAAGTTCGAGCGCGTCATGACCTGGTTGATATCCCACCAGGCACACAACATTGAAATAACTTTAATGCAACAACATCAACTCTTAAAGAACAGATCAGTACTCACTGTAGTGAGTGACAAAGAGCGCATTTACTCGTCCGTCCGTGAAGTCACGGACGGACGGACATGACGAGCACAATAGCGTTTTTTCGTAAATGAGAAAATGCGCTAAAAACGTTGTTTCAACGTCATCTGCCTGGAGGTATGAAGCCTCGAGGTGTGCGTCTACGTGCCGGTGAATATCATCCCGTAATAATGCATGCTTGCAAAAGAGAATACAGGGAATTCTGTAAAAAGTCAGTGAAAAAAGAATAGCTAGTTATATTAATTAATTATTAGAGTGGTAATAAACTGAGTTATTACTACACTGATTATTTCACGTTAATTCATTGATGGCAGCGGACATCATCAATGACTGTTTCCGTCAGGCAAAAGTATAGAATGTTCACATATTTTTCAAAATAAAAAAAACTAAACATTCGAGACCACGTAGAAAAAAACTTCCTCTGTTGAATTGGCGTCACAGTTCTGATACACAACATATTTCTATTCCTCCTGAGAGTTAATTTATCACTCCAGACGGAAAACTTGGCCCCGATTCAAAATTTTTTGTGCGTCTGCTGCGTTGGAAATGAGAGAGCGTCGACTGCTCGTGACATATGGGATGACGTTCACCAGCCCCACAATTATATGAAAAAATAATAAACATATACTTGGCCTCGATTCAAAAATTTTTTTGTGCGTCTGCTGCGTTGTAAATGAGAGAGTGTCGACTGCTCGTGACATATGGGATGACGCTCACCAGCCCCACAATTATATGAAAAAATATAAACATAGAGACGAGTTTTCTGCACGGAAATTTATGTTAAAATATAATCGCACAAGATACCGAATTTTCTTCGCGCGTTGCTTGAGTTAACGTTGATCCATAACGACGTATATCCATAATATTAAATGTAACTCAAGAAAAGTTTCATTCAAGTCACCTTTCATATATGTTACTGGTTTTCTAATTGAAGATTATTCACAACTTTACATGCTAATGCAAATTTTAAAACAAAATTTGATCATGGAGTTGATTCACAGTATAAGATTTTCGAACGAAATTTTCTACCAACTTCGCCCGCAACAAAGGAAATTTAGCTATTCCTCTAGGCTGGTTCAACCGTTGCTCACTCACCCTAATTTGTTTAACACTCCTGAAATTGGAATAGCAAATAGTAGCGAAAATGTTCGTTAAGTTTTCAATTGTAGTTGATTATCATTAATATACTCAAATTACATTAACTAATTGACTTTTGAGTAGTATCCTATTTACGTGTTTTTGATTTATGTCGATCCAAATTTAATCACTCAATGCTTCATGTAACGCAATCATGAATGATTGATACATTCGAAACGTGGTTAACGAAATTAAAATGTCCATCGGCACCCTGATCTTCGATTTACAAGTGCAAACGAAAAATATTGTTCGATATATTGAATAAAAAACTGATAAGAAAATTGTCAATAAAACAAAGTCTCTAGTCTTCAATGAAACTTGATTAAAGAAACAAATTCTGCCAACCTATTCTGATTAACATTAACTGCCCTATTCATGAAAGACCGACTATCCCAAGCGTTAATTAAACAAACAAGCATAGTTCGATGACGATGTTTGTGTGTGTTGTGTTTTGATTTCAGTGCGCGGCAACATACACATCACAAGAGAGCAGGAGAGGGTCCATCATAACTTTAAATTCCTGTCCGCGACGCTGCATATTTTCTGAAAACTTTCCACATAAGATTTCCTGGTACGGCCAGAAAAACACAACTACGTAAATCAGCTGGCAAATATTTGAAAACCCGTTTACTGACGTATTTATTTGTTAGAAGAATTCAATCCACTATTCAGATGGAGTTCTATAGGTGAGTTAAATAGAATAAAATCAATAATATCAATCACAAGTATGGCCATTATGAATATTTGGAAGAAATTTGAGGTAATTCAGAAACTTGAGCTACTTACTACTGCAGAATGCTGCGTTCGTCAATTATCAAGATAACTATAAATTTTTCGTCACAATTTGCTCACATTCATAAAAATTACGGTAAAAACTTGTGCAGCTAATTAATTTAGAGGTAAATATAAATGCAGGTATGTAGGAGATCTCCGCATGATAATTATTCGTGACATTAACTTGAATCCTAACGAAGTCGCGGTATTGACGAAAATATCATAATTGAACATTAATTATTATTATTGAACAGAGATTCGAAATAATAGTCTTTTGTCACCACGCATAAATGTTGCCGCCAAGAAAGTATATTTCAGCATCAAACAAGCTTGTATAAAACCAAAAGTACATAATTTTCCACAAATGTTAACACAAATTCAATGTTAAATATATTAACGACATCCAGTTTGCAACAAAACGACACAACACTTCCGATGCTTGAGTTGCTTCTATATGAGTAGTTAATATCTGCCGAATGCTCAAGATAATAATAACTTCATGCAATATTCCAATCAAACATGAAATCCCTATGAATATCCGGCCGGCAAAGTCCTTGCCTGCGAAAGGATGGTTACGTTCAATGTAACGGAGGACTAATAGGCGTAATTTTTTCATGTATACGCACAATTTTTTATGCAGTGTCGTGCATTTAAAAAAAATCCTAGTAAAAAGAAGGCCTTACAGTCACCGATAACTTTGACATTTGTGGGTGAATGCTAAATGTGAATCCACATCCAACACAAAAAATAAATATACAATAACACCCGCACGACGTTTAAATATAAATACAAGAAAATATTCACAATTATTGTTGTATGTTTGTATATAAAATACATACAATTATAAGAATAAGGAAATATTATAAAACATTCAAGGTATTCAATTTTCAGCTGGACGCTCGATAATTGCACCAGCTCGTTTAATCGAGATTACTTACCATTACTATAATAAGATAGAGAATGATTGTAATGACACTCAGGAAGGAAATGCAAGTTTAATCGAGATTACTTACCATTACTATAATAAGATAGAGAATGATTGTAATGACACTCAGGAAGGAAATGCAAATTAAATAGACGCGCGGTTAGAATTTATGCGGCCAGGCAAGGTAGGCAAAAGCCGTGAATCACTGCGAGCGATCACAGCGAAGCGCGGCGCAGAATATCCGTGGAGTAAATTGATGCGCTCGCTTTTCTGTGAGCCATGAACATTTGTCGAGTCCCGATAATATTTATTAACTGCGGCGGAGTATGTTTAAAATTGAATATTCTAGTTGGAGCGAATTAGAACTCAAATTGAAGCAAATAGCAAGTAAATTACACTTTGCGTGTTCTCGATACCTGTTACATACGAGTGTGATTATTATATTTGAATGAGAAATAAGAAACACTATAACAATATCATTAGAATGAAATAAAGAATGATATTAATTCTCTATTTACAAATGAGCAGCAGATATAATTTGAAAGAAATAAAGAATGTTTATTTTACTCTCACAATTATGAGTATAAGATGCTGGCAAAACAGAGCTGTTTCATCTGCGCGGAGAGCTCTCATTGCACAGCTTTTTCGGCCGCCGCTATGAACATCATCAGAGGCTATACTTTCAAAAAAAAGGCAAGAGATCGTAAGTTCATCCGCCAATCATTGACGGCCTTTCAAGCAAAATCCACCAATCATAGACAAGAAAATAGAGCGTAGGTACTGATTTGAGCGTAATAGAGCGTAAGTAGCCAGTTAAGAAAGTATGGCCCCAGAGCTCGCGCGGGCCAACATTTTACCTCAGCGCACGCGATCTGTAGAGTGGGGCATGACTGAGTGGGCCGCCCACCACGCTTGTCCATCATTAATACGAAGCAAGAGTGAGCTGTAGAGTGGGGCATTTCTGAGTGGGCCGCCCCACCACGCTTGTCCATCATTAATACGGAGCAAGAGTGAGCTGTAGAGTGGGGCATTACTGAGTGGGCCACCCCACCACGCACATCTAGATGTGTATAAGAGACAGATGCAGCATTTGTCCAGTCCAATGCAGCATTTGTCCAATGCAGCATTTGTCCAATGCAGCATTTGTCCAATGCAGCATTTGTCCAATGCAGCATTTGTCCAATGCAGCATTTGTCCAATACAGCATTTGTCCAATGCAGCATTTGTCCAATGCAGCATTTGTCCAATGCAACATTTGTCCAATTTGTCCAATACACGCTAGACAAGAAAACTGAAGATAATATTAAAATTATGTCGTTTTAGTGTGAAAGCAAAGTTATTTTATGTGTTAATTATAATAGCCAGGTCTCTGCTCGTTTACGAGTCTCTTGGAACACCGCGTATATTGTCCAATTATAGAAAAATTGAGTTTCAAGTAAAAATGAATCAAATTGAATTAATTCTATTGGAAGAATAAAACCAGTAAAATAATGAAAATATCAGTATTGGCAGATCGTTCAGATCGAGTACAGCTTCGAATAAGAGTCGATTAAGTGCGATCAAACTGAATAGAGGTTTAACGTATAAGATAATAGTGTCTAAATGCTTATTATTTATATATATAATAGAGTCTAAATGCTTATTTTTCGCGATATTCTGTCTTTTTATAGTCTATATATTAAAAACTTTTTTCCTAACTGATACGGCCAAGTCACTCAATAACTTTCAATTTACTGGATAACTTACAACTGGAACACTAACGTTTCCACTAATGCCACGCACACGCTGCTCTTACAATCCGCAACACCTGATCATTATAATTTGAATGTTCACTGAAATATAAACAATTCGATTTAATACAAGAATGAAAATATTTGAAGAGCGTACTCAGTAAAACAAAGAATTCTTTCAATAAAATAATACGCTTTCATGGAGGAGCTGTACAATATGAAAATTCTCACTCAAGTGATTCAAGTTCCTACCTTATTCGATGGACGTTGAAGTTCCTTCGAGAAAAATCCGTTGCGGGCAGCGAATCTGAAAGAGAAAATAATTTGTAGGTTAGCCCTGAAAATATAACAAAAATCTAAGTGGCACATTATTTTCCGTCATTGAAAAACTGACGTTATGAAATAAGTGCTACAACAATGCATCGTAGTTTAGAGTTTCATGAGGTAGGATTCACTATAAATCAGCATTCATTGTGCTTTTCTACATCCATGAGAAATTGTATTTTGACAAACTTGTTCACTAACTGAAGGAACACTAGATTTCGATTCGAAGCATTAAACTAAGTTCGTGCCTTGACAAACAAATGACAATAGACAAAGTTTCTAAAATTTGGTAACCTTTTTTGATACAGAGAGCGCATTTTCTCGTCGACGAAAACATGAAGTCACGGATGGACAGACATACGGACAGACAAACAGACAGACGGACGTACAGACGGACATGGCGAGCACAATAGTGCATTTATTCATAAATGAGAAAATGCGCTAAAATATGTGAGATAATATGAGCCGAATTGTTGTGGCTCGTGTAAGCAGTAAACCACATTATGGGCCGCCCCACCACGCTTGTCCATCATTAATACGGAGCAAGAGTGAGCTGTAGAGTGGGGCATTCCTGAGTGTGTGTCAAGTCCATGTATGGATGGCCCAAAAAAATCTGAAGTTAGTGGAGCTGGAAAAAATCGCAAGGAAATATTTTATAGAGCTAACTTAATTTGGCAACTGCTTCTGTGTCTACCATTTTTAAGATTATTTAGAACAGTGTAGAACTAAATCTTGACAATGAAACAAGTTCGGTCGTAAATCATAGGTATCATTCACATCCAATAAAAGATATTCACAATTTGAGCTAACCCCGGTTAGCGTCAAATTATTTAAATCTTCTTCACAACCATATTGTACGTTTAATAACTGCCTATAATAAATAAATATAACACGTATTAATCCTGTCCCGACTTGATTCCAATAGTAATCAATCTCACCCGAATAATTCCAAGCACGTCGTGGTGCCCATTAAAATTAAATTGATTCCTAGCACGAATATGTGCCTATAATAATTAAATCTCACCCACATAATTGTTATCACGACGAGGTGCCTATAATAATTAAATCTCACCCACATAATTGTTATCACGACGACATGCTCGTAATAATTAAATCTCACCCACATATCTGTTATCACGACGACATGTTCGTAATAATTAAATCTCAACCACATAAATCTCACCCTATAATAAATAATCTCACCCACATAATTGTTATCACGACGTGATCGCTAGTATATCGTTCACTACGCAGCAAGGCAGTCCACCTTCTAGTCTAAAACTTCTTATTTCTGAAATGGATTAATTTGGAAAAGTACGAGCAGTTCAGAATAATGATAGATGAGAGACACAGAGGCCGTTATGAGGTTTTTGAGCCGAGCAACTTTTGATAAATGAACGCAGATGGCGGAGCACCACTCACAAGCCTCGAAATTACTGCCGCGGTTAATGTGTATTTTCTGCTGGTTCAGATTTCTCTAAAAATTGATACCGTATTATTATATTATATACCATATGTATTATTATTTTTATATAATATTATTATATAACAATATAGTTATATATTTATTATATACCTATGGATTATATCGTTTCCTTGTGGAATAAGAAAAGAACTCAAGTCTACAGCCTATTTCCGATGTATACAGTGAAATTGATTCGTAACCCGTCTTTGAGTTTTTTTTCACAAAGTTGCCCGAAATTACCCTGTTATTTTTCAATTAGAAAATTACTCAAAGACGATTATGCAGTGAGAAATTGAATATAATTCGTCCTAATAACTATATAATATTTTTCGATATTACCCAAGTTTACAATGAGAGCGCTAGAACATCTTACTGTGGTTTCAAATTTTAACACATAATTATGATGGAAAAATGCAAAAATTCTCATAAACTGACTGTCCGAAAAAAATACAATTCTGCACCGTAGAATTTCAAATTATTTGAAGTGCATTACACACACTTAACTAGAGAGATGGGGTGCAGAATTGTTCCATGTGAGGCGTTGCAGCGAATAAATATATACTGCACGGAGTCTTGAGAAGAAAAAATTAAGTCATAACAGGAAGCTATTATAAATAACAGTAATTGCGATAACATTATTATCCAGCAATTGCAATCATTACAGGGCCGATACTTTAAATGTTTTTTCTTTAGTAAAAGCCAAGTTACATTTCAGATGTCACTCAGGAACATGTAGATAAACATGAAACATCCAAATAAATTTGAAGTTCATATTCAGAAAAAAATATTTAATCATTATCTATAGAAATAATTTGAGCAGTGGTCTCTGCATTGAACCATTCTCTAAGCGAATCGAACAGTATTTATTCCTACAAACTATATTTCCCTGAACATATCACAGTTATGTTCGAACTTACTAAAAGAATGCTCCCTGTAAGACCCAATTATACTATAGCTGCCATGTCAATGGACACAAAATATACAGCATAAAGCTTGTCTTCATAACCTAAATGATTAATATTATAACTTAGTTCGAAGTTCGAGCTCAAATCTTGACTCAGACATCTGGCAAATGCAAGTGAAAATACTTCGAGAAATACACTGAATTAATAACAGAAATGCGTGATATTAGGGCGTGTCAGTGTTGCGTCCGCTCTCTGCTCATGTTTTGGGTAAGAAAATGTATTACAATTTTAGACAATACTACTCATTAATTTTTCCTAATCCAAAATCGACAGGGTTTTTCTCGCAACAAACGCTGCGCGGTTGCAAAGCCGCCCCGAAATTCACAAGGACTTTTGTGGAGCCCTAAAGTTGAGCTATTGCTGTGAGTAGTTATTTTTATGCCCGAGAAGCATCATGAATAAATTTCCATTTTAAGAGGTGAAAACGCCGGGTGGTTGTAATAAAATACTCAAATATATTTATGCCTGCAAAATCTCCTGAATTCTATTTCCCGGGCTAAACTACAGCATGAAAACAGCGATAAAACGAGAAATGTAAACTAGGATGTGTACTTAGGAATCCGAAAAAAGTGTATATCGATTTTTGTTTTTGAAGAATTTAATCAGAATTTTTCGTTCTTCGTTATAGATGAAGATGCAAGATAAGAATGCACAAGAATATGTCAGGAATTTACTGATGCTGTAAAGGAATATTGTCGATTAAAATCAATCGTTGATAATAATGTTTAACAACATGCTTTATTCCACGTAGATCTTAGTGATTTGTTGCCGTTAGATTGTCAACATTTCCAGTTATTTACATTATTAAATGAATATTGCATATTCATNAATGAACCAAAACCCCTCAGGTCTATCTACGTCTAATTAGTAGATCAGACAGATCCATTCAAGGTTTTGCCTGTCAGCATCAAACGGTGTATTCCAGATACTGGACAGTCAGGAAATGGGTGCGAAGAAACGTAAAAAATAATGAACTGTTGTACGTGTATCAAGGTACCGGTAACTAAACCTTTAAGCTGACGCTCCTTCGTTGAATGATGGATGACCTGATTGCTACGTTTCATATCTTTCACGAATAGCACAAAGACTTTCACTCATGTTACTGACATTTTCATCAATATTGCTCACATTTTCACTAATATTGCTTACACTTTACCTAATATTGCCCACACTTTCACTAATATTGCCCACACTTTCGTCAATATTACTAGCGGTGTTGGCTATGCATCAGAGTAACAAGTCATCTGCAAGCTTTGCTTCATACGAGGTTCAGCGTGAGCAAAATTTTGCATTTGTTTTTGGGTAATTAAAATTAGACGTTTTCGTTAAGAAATGCAGTCCCATCTCCTGGATTTCAATGGTCGCAAACGTAGAGATATAAACATAAGCTTCACAAATTTTATTAATTTTAACAATACGCAAAAATTAGAAATACCGAGCTTTGCAGCTGGAGGCAAATTACGTTGATGTGCCCAGTAGGCAGGCAACGGCCCATTATGCATGCATATATGTAGATGCGCTCTCAACAAAACTACGTCATTCTTTACAAAAGCCATTGGCCGGCGTGCATTGCCGTTCTTTCTTAGTTAAAGAGTCGCCTCATTTTGGGCTGCGCGTTTGCAGCTCTTAATGGCCGTCGCCATTATCATTCAGCGCACCGAACGACCCAAGTTTTTATACTCAAAAGCTCCTGTGCCACTTGCCTTAAAAATGACAACGTTTCGTAAATAATCAACTCATTATGATGGAGCAGAATTTTTCACGCACGCATTGTTTGCTACAGAACAGAAACAAGCATGAAATTTCGATCACACAATATAGTCTAGTTAGTACGGCCAAATGAAATTACATTGAACTAATAGTTCCTTATCTAGCGAGCGCACACTGCTGGATCTTATGAAATGTGCGTAGCAAATTAACAAGATGAGAGTAGCAGGCTCTCTTGTAGCAGGCGAAACTCCTTGTAGTAGCAGGCGAAACTCCTGCACTATGTCGTTGTTAAAAACTCACTCGTACTGCAATGGAAGAAAATAAACGTAAACCTTATATTATTCTCCGGAATAAGAAAGCGCCTAAAGGTATGTACCATTTATCTCTATCAAGCCAAATAAATTAGTTTATTTGAATTATATTTATGAAGGGATCAATGCCGCTTGAGGACAGGTAATTTAGCAGAAATTTTACATTGCTCTCGTATTCCCCAGCAATGGGACAATCAATCACTCGCTGAACTGCCACGGCGGAGATCGTCTTATTAATGATCCCCAGGGGCCATACTTTCAAAACTCGCAGAGTGAACGTAAGTACTTACGCTCTATTTTCTTGTCTACGATTGGTGGATTTTGCTTGAAAGGCCGTCAATGATTGGCTGATGGACTTACGATCTCTAAACTTAACTTTTTCTAAAGTTTAGGCCAAACATGTAAATTGCGGGAAGTACCAACTTTGAATCTGAGTACAGGGATTATCCATTCGAATATGTTTGAGAAAGAAAATGGATATAAGGACTGCATGAAGAAAACTATTTTTAGTGATAGTTGAAATATGCTATCAATTTAAGAAAATAATCCACGCCTACGTAAGCGGCATTAAATAAATTTCTCGTGGAAAAAATGTGTAAACTTGCATCTTCGAACGCTATATAATAACAAGGTATTTTAACCTGACACGTGTAAGTAAGCGTATTATCGTTTATCGTTAATTTAATCTGAAATGAGCTTTATTTTAATATTCCCTTCGTCCCGTGGTGAAATAATTCCCAAGCATAATTAACAAATTCATTAGTCTGGTAATAATGTAGATTTTTTCAGCACTTTTTTTTCCAAATGTGGATCAAGAACCAACTAAAAAATAAATAAAAGTTAATGCCGAAATAAAATCACATTTCAAAACGTGATTCGGTAGGGATATCAATATGAAAAGAAGCTATTATTTGCACTAGTATACCTCACGCGTAATTAATTGCTACGTAAGTCAAAGTTGATAACAAAAATTAAGAGAACTAAGTGTAGGCATGAATTCAAAGCTCATACCACACTAAATCGAGACAACAATATCATTTTGAACTCTCCATTTCTATGGAATTGATAATTTCCACGTGGAAATATTGTCGAACAGTCACTGCGTCAAACACAAATGAAAAGCCGAAAACTCATGAATTGAAAGTCTGTTTCTGATATCATTGCCAGCACACTGCCCCCCTACCTTCCACTTAAATAAGCATAAAATTAGCCGTTGTAGAATATTTTTTCGGTCGCCCACATTCCGTGCCGTCATTACAGCAATTGGAAATATTCCATGCATGAGGCAGGAATCCAACAACACTTCAGAAATTTGAAACGCGTAAATTGCCGAGTGCAGGAATTTGTATTCTGGACAAATCACATTACTATGGCGCCATTGTTGCTCTGATAAAGAGGATCAAACGACATAATTTACATCAGATTAACGTGCGTGATGGTTTATAAGAGTCCTTATCGATCCATTTGAATATGTGAAGAAAAGCAGGGGTTTGCACCCACCTTCATCATGAACTATACTGTATTATGAAAATTTAGTAAATCTTTCATAACATTCTGAACAGTTAAAAAGTCACTTTTTTCGTCTTATTTGTTATTCAGAAAAATGTGTCGTTGATTGTTAACTTTTATTAGTTTAGACTCGGAAATCTTAATTGTGCAAAACCGGCTCTGAATTCCATCACCTATTATACAGGCCAACAAGCCACGACAAAACAAACAAAGAGGTAAATAAAATTCTCTCTTCAGTACGATATCTTCATGGGCTTTTCTCCTCAAATAAACATTATGAAATACTAACGATTGCCATCTATAAAACCCAGAATACGCTCTAATGTCGTTAAAGTTTCATAATAATATTCAAAACATCCATTACTTATTCACCACGAAATCACTGATCTTCTCAATGCAGAATAACGATTACATCGTGCATAAGCAGCAGCGGTGCATAACATGGCCAGGATAACGATTGCGTGGTGCATTGCATGCAGCAGCGGTGCATATCATGGCCAGGATAACGATTGCGTGATGCATGCAGCAGCGGTGCATAACATGGCCAGGATAACGATTGCGTGGTGTATGCAGCAGCGGTGCATAACATGGCCAGGATAACGATTGCGTGGTGTATGCAGCAGCGGTGCATAACATGGCCAGGATAACGATTGCGTGGTGCACGCAGTAGCGTCGGCTGCGGAGTCGTTAAAATGTCATTACTGGCCAGGGAAGCTGCAAGTTCAACTTCAGAAGAGCGTCTAGAAGAAGTTGAGCGTCTAGAAGAAGAAGAGAGTCTTGTTTACAGAGCTGCATGATGGTGCCATAATTGTTGCTTTTTATTGACAATACCAACAAGCGCACTTACCATCAGTTCTGCACTTGTAGTTTTCGTGTTGCAGTTATCTACATTTTTGAATCAACAAACACTGGCTTTCGATTTCCGAAACAAACACAGTTATACGTAATGCCCTGGTGTGAAGTTCAACTTCAACGTATACCTCATAAAACTTATTAGAACTTTGACATATGTAGTTATCATTGAGTATTATAACCCAGACAGCAGAAATTTGTCGACGTATTTCCAGAATTCCTAAAAAATTTCCAGTCATCACATAAAACAACATTAGAATAGATTTGCTTTCATATGCGATATACAGCAAGTGAAAGCACCTAAAATACATGATAAAGAATAAATTTTATAACGTAAAAATGGCATAGACTAAGCAGAGAGTGCAAGTTGATCTCTCACTCTTTAAATTGTTTGATGGCTTCATAAAGCTCGGGAGCATCGCAGAGTTATGAAGCCGTGTGAGCTGGAACAGAGCAAATATTGAGCAGCTTTATTGCTCCCTCCACCATTGAATTGCGTCAGGACATTGCCTGGGTAAGCTTGAGTTGTTGAGTTGCAGTAAAATATTCACATAAATAAAAGTTCGTGGTTAGACCCCCATACTCGTGTGATAATTTTCACGGCTGTAATAAAAATTGTCTGAGGAAAATTCCTCTCGAGCTAACCAGATTTGAGTGGGAAAATAAAACGAAGCTTTGTATAGAGAATCATGAGAAGAGTAAGATAACAAGCGTATTCTATGAAATGATTCCATAGAGAAGTTTCAATAGGAAGAAAAATAAAGCGAAGCTCAAGAGCGAGGAGCTGTGTGCCAAAAATACAACTAAGAAGCTGATTTATAATTTGTATCAAATATCCATTAAACATCAATCAAAGCAATAACATCAACAAAATAAATGATAAAATAAACAATTGAATGCAGAGTAAAAATGAATAAAGTTAAATTTAATTGTATATCAATTCTTTCGCAGCTAATTTTTGTTCTTGACGCCTCAGGTGCGCGGCGAAACATTTGTTATGGGGAACCTCAGGGACTAGCGTGAAGAGATACCTACTATGCTCGATACTTATGCTGCTGTTCACTTTAAATATTTGTTTATTTAAAGTAAATAAAATTTAATTAAATGAAAAAATTTATTTATTAAACATTGGTTTAACAAAGTTACATTGAAAATTTTACATAGGCATGAATTTTATATTGGCGCTTCTGCGGCTTACATTGCAGCGGCGCTTCGATTTGTTGCCGCTCTCAATGGCCGTCGACTTCGCCGTTCAGTTCGCTTGACGATGCACAGGTGAAGAATAATAACGATTATACGTTTTTTAAGTTGTCAGTCATAAAATTGACTTTTAATATTAAAAAATAAATTAATAAAAAAATAAATCATGAAAACTGCAATTTAATTAATCAATAAAGCATAAATCAACTCATCATAGCGCTTTGTAATTGCGAAGATGGAGAAACAATTTGTTTCTTTATTGATACCAAATCATTATCTCGGTAAATGAACGCAACAATGCAGCTTCTCTACCAAAAGATATCATATTCACGTGGATTTTTTGGAAGACGTCTCCACCAGAAATTTAAGATCAAGGAGTCTTCCGAACACGAAGACTGATCAAGACTTGAGTCTTTAGTCTTCAGTAGTCTTTGGAACACGACGACTGATCAGGACACAAGTCTTTAATCTTCAGTAGTCTTTGGAACACGAAGACTGATCAGGACCCGAGTCTCTAGTCTTATGTAGTCTTTGGATAACGACTACTGATCAGGATTCGAGTCTTTAGTCTTCAGTAGACTTTGGAACACGACGACTGATCAAAAATCAAGTCATAATATGTCATTTTAGCACGCAGTTCGATCTAAACCATTGTCCAAATTAGCAGCATAATCGATGGTCATATATGAGATTAGCATGCCGCTTGTACCGGAAGTTTGGCACAACAAATCTTCAGTTTAAAATATCAATATTTGTCTTTAAGAATATCACTAAAACTATAAAAATGATCTCAACTATAACAACGGGTAAATTGATAATTGATAACAGCTGCGGCGACTGGGCGATGTATACATGATTAAAGAAATCATCGCTCATACGCGACCTGAAATCTGAACTTTCATGCGAAGGTTGAATCAAGTAGGTTAATTCAAGGTAAACTTTCTAATTAACCGAACAAATTCAATTTTCAGAGGAATATGTTCTCAAATAAAGGCTCGTTTTTACTGTCTGACGAAAGTAGACAAGATATTTTCAAGGATGGTGAGAGATTTATAGCCCACCTGGTGATTTCAAATTCTCTATTGGTTAACCCATTATAAACATTGACAGGTTCCTTGTTAATTAACTCCTGTAATATTACGCTGAGATGTACGAAGAAAAAAACAACGGAAGCACCACGCAGAGAACTAACGTTCCAGCAATGGACTATAACAAAGTGAGGGCATTTTTAACTAAGAATAAGAGGAAAAGTACTTAGGTAAAAAATAAAAAAGAGAATTTAATAATCACCTCATCGCAGCAGTAGAAATGGACAGAATTATGAGCCCACAATAATTACGCTCTGTTGAATTCCTAATTTCAGCGAAAAGTGCAGAAGCTGTAATGTGTAATAGAAGCTTCATGTATAGCAAGCAATTTCGTTTGACGCGAAATTCAACAAAATCACAAAAATGCGACACAAACTCACACTCGCTTTAAAATGGAACGAGGAAGTAATTGTTAATTCAAGATGAAAGATTGAAGGTTATAGGCTCTCTGTAGCCTTACTGAATTATCGGGATCGCTCGACTAGACTTTCGGAGACGGCATGAATATCAAGTAGGCTTGGAGACGTGAAAAACTCAGTCCACTTCCTTGAGGACGTGAAGAACTCAGTCCACTACCTTGAGGACGAGAAGAATTCAGTCCACTTCCTTGAGGACGAGAAGAACTCAGTCCACTTCCTTGAGGACGTGAAAAACTCAGTCCACTTCCTTGGGGACGTGAAGAACTCAGTCCACTTCCTTGAGGACGTGAAGAACTCAGTCCACTTCCTTGGGGACGTGAAGAACTCAGTCCACTCCCTTGAGGACGTGAAGAACTCAGTCTACTTCCTTCAGGACGTGAAGAACTCAGTCTACTTCCTTAGGGACGTGAAGAACTCAGTCCACTTCCTCGATGACGTGAAGAACTCAGTCCACTTCCTTGGGGACGTGAAGAACTAAGTCCACTTCCTTGGAGACGTGGAGGACTCAGTCCACTTCCTTGAGGACGTGAAGAACTCAGTCCACTTCCTTGGAGACGTGAAGAACTCAGTCCACTTCCTTGAAGCCGTGAAAAACTCAGTTGACTTCCTTGAGGACGTGTACTCAGTCCACTTCCTTGAGGACGTGAAGAACTCAGTCCACTTCGTTTAGCACGTGAAGAACTCAGTCCACTTCCTTGGAGACGTGAAGAACTCAGTCCACTTCCTTGAAGCCGTGAAAAACTCAGTTGACTTCCTTGAGGACGTGAAGAACTCAGTCCACTTTCTTGAGGACGTGAAGAACTCAGTCCACTTCCTTGAGGACGTGAAGAACTCAGTCCATTTCCTTGAGGACGTGAAGAACTCTGTCCACTTCCTTGGGGACGTGAAGAACTCTGTCCACTTCCTTGGGGACGTGAAGAACTCAGTCCACTTCCTCGAGGACGTGAAGAACTCAGTCCACTTCCTTGGGGACATGAAGAACTCAGTCCACTTCCTTGGGGACGTGATGAACTCAGTCCACTTCCTTGAGGACGTGAAAAACTCAGTCCACTTCCTTGAGGACGTGAAAAACTCAGACCACTTCCTCGGGGACGTGAAGAACACAGTCCACTTCCTTGGGGACGTGAAGAACTCAGTCCACTTCCTTGGGGACGTGATGAACTCAGTCCACTTCCTTGAGGACGTGAAAAACTCAGTCCACTCCCTTGAGGACGTGAAAAACTCAGTCCACTTCCTTGAGGACGTGAAAAACTCAGACCACTTCCTTGGGGACGTAAAGAACTCAGTCCACGTCCTTGGGGACGTAAAGAACTCAGTCCACGTCCTTGGGAACGTGAAAAAACTCAGTCCACTTTCCCAAGGACCTACGTCATTGATGGATCTCATTCGAATAAAAGAAGTTATATATTCAAAGTTACTAAGTAGGAAAAATGTTACATGGCCTTGCTTAAACTAAGAAAATAATTTCTTGACTCCATTTTCCTTAATCAAAATGATTAAATTTCATATTGTTAAATGAAATGGTTTTAATTTTGTGTGTAAGAGGATTATATTAATTTTGTGTGTTTTAATAAGTGTGTAGGAGGATGCAGCAAGCACGCATATTTATACTGAATCAAACAATTACAAGAAAGTCGCTATAATTTTTATACAAATTAAACTGTATAGGCGCATGTGAAGCCGTCTACATGCACGATCAGCCGGAAGCTGCAGAAAAGTTTTAGTAAATTACAAACGATATGAATGCTCTGCAGGGCTGTCCCGAGAGGTCCAAGAAAATTTACAACAAGCAGAGGGAGCAATACAGTTATGTATGCCTTCGTTGGCAAATATTAGTATTAGTGGTAGTGTAATGGTTTGATAGCGCTTCAGCCCTCAAGCTATTTCGCACCGCAAAAGATAACATCGCCAGCGAGGCAAAAGGCCTCAATATTCAAAGTCTCAAATTAATCATCCCTTACAATTAAGCGGCGGAAGGTCTCAATTGTCCAGCCCGCTGAAGCTGGCTCGAAAGAAGCAGCGTTAGCATCTCAAAGAGACGAAGTGACAAGGAGGGACAGATGAAAAACAACAGAAACGAGGACACTCGAACAAGAGGTCGCTTACACGGGACGTCGGCCGCCCACACGAGAGAGACAGAGAAGGGAAATATAAGGAATCCTGCCTACATAATAACTTAATGAAAGGAATCCTGCCTACATAATAACTTAATGTATGGAATCCTACCTACATAATAACTTGACCCCACAACTGAGACTTGCAGTCAGACACCGCGAGCTCAGCGGTGGGGCGCTCAGGAACAATCCCCCTAGGAGCGCGAAATCCCATAGGACTTCTGACGAGCACAGACACGCGTCAAAAGTCCTCTCTGAGAGGTTTCGTTGGCAAGGAGGTGCATATCTTGTATGCAACGCGCAACGAGTTCCATACAATGAAGGGGTCTCGAGGGCTACAAGCTGCCGCTGTTACTGTTAGCGCGCATATGGAAGGCGAATGCTATGGATGTACGTTTAATTCGAGTCTGTTCTTCATCAAAGTCAAAGTCCTTGCTCATAATACATGTTTTTATTCTTCTACAGTCAATTAGAATACTTTTAACTTCTGAAAAAACATAATTTTGTGACGTTATAATCGTACCGAGTGTAGGTACAATTATACCAATGCAGTCCGACAAGGGTTCAAAATAACTGCTCATGCACCGGTTGAAAGTTCACTTTCACAAGTCATAAAAGTTAAGAAATTATTCATTACAGAATAAAGAAATGAAACTGTTACACAGGGTCGATGTAACATAACAGTGCATGAAGCAGCAATGCGCCGAGACCTTCGTTTTGGGGGAAGTAAACCTGGCCAGTTCAAGACCAGCAAATACAGATCAAATATTCAAGTCAATTGTGCTTGTGTAACCAAAAGGTCGCTGACGTTCTGGGAGTATGCATGAAAAAATGTGTAGACCATATGTTTGTAAAATGTGTAAACCAAATACACTTAGAAGATTTCTATTTATATAATAATAATTTTCTTTTATTTTATTAGCAATCCGCGTATTTGTTCCTTCATAGCAACAATAATTCAAAGTCAAGCGAGGCAAGTCAGACTCAACGCCACCGATAGTACCGACAGTAGGGAAAAAGGTAGCTAGTTCTCAAAGTAAATAAACTAGATAAAATTTTAAAAGGTGTGTTCATAAGTTACTCAGGAGCGAGTCCAGAGTCCCTCATGCAGAGACAGGTGTGCTGAGTTCGTTACCTACATAAACTTTCTTAAGTGTCTAGTCCAGCAATGCGAGATGAAACTTATCGTACCAACTTGGACAGCTTCCCCTAGCATACCCTAGGTCGTGAGTGTGCAGCAGAATCATGAGAGCTATTAAGGACTGAATGAATCGCACCTCAAAAATAAACACAAATATTGCTATGCAGTTGCAGAAATCAAAACAATTGATTACTTGAAAATTAAATTAGTATTAAACAGTAACTTACTTCGAAAGTCAACAGTTTTACGTTTTCCTCGAAATACAAGGGGAAGCGCAGAAAAATTTGAAAAATGTTTATGGTCTTCGCGAGATTATTGAGGAGATACATCAATTGATAATATGAGAGTAAAAATACTTATGGCTTAACCAAGAATATCAACTGCACATTGAATACAAGACATTTATAAAACGAATTCTTGTGCAAGTGCTATAGTATTACACTAGTGCCTGCTAATCAATCTTAGGCAGAAGCATGATACTTACAAAGCGACTAGGCATGCATCACAGCACACGAACAATATTCCAGTCTTTTCTCGGCTGCATATCATCTAGGTCTAACTCGAAGAACGTTAGCGATTTTGTTATGGCGTCAGCGAAGGTCGGTCAATACTATTTCAACATGCATAATTTGAGTAATTTAGAAATTTTTCTTCTATTCATGTCAGTTTAGAATGCATTTTTACTTAGCTAGTTTCGCAAAATATTCGTTGCGGTTTAGAAACATTTCACTGTGAACAATGAAAATTTTAACACCTTAATACACGAATAACTCTAATATTTTCAACCCTTTTGTGATTTTCTTAACACAGAGCACCGATTGGATCAATTTTACACGATGGACACTGAATACGCAAAAAAGGTCCTTTAGTCTCGGTCAACGAGTCGGTAATGAAGAAGCTCATCAATCGAAGTTTGTCAATTTAGCTCCGATAGCAGTTTTGCATATTAAATGATACATCCCTTCATGACAAATCGTTCAACATAATCTTATTCAAACGTTCGCAATGGATTAAAAAATGTGTGTTACAATGAATCGAAAGATAGGTTCGAAAATGGGCTAAATTATTTTAATCAATAGAGTAGACAAAAGAATATCGAAGTCTAAGCCTTCTACCGAGTTTTTTCAAGGAATCTCGAGGGTTCGTCTTTGTCGTGAGCTAATTAGTGTCAGAATGATTGTTACGACCACAATTAATCCCCGAATTCCAGAGCGATTTGTAGCAATTTTCAACACTGGTTAATTGATTGTCGGTAGATTTAACGATCCAACATCCGTTCTGAGCCTCAGCGCCCGGACTGGGCAACAGAATAGGTCGACAAAATAGTTTATTGGTTCCGCAACCTCGAATATTTAGACAGTAGTCAAATTACACGAATAAATTGCTATGGAGAGAATAAAATAACTCAATGACAATCTAGACTGTGGAATTCTAAATCACAAGACTAGTCATAGTTTAGCTAACAGTTTAAATCCATTATTGAAATAGAATGTGAATGAATAACTTGAAGTCCAATTATAGTTGGTCAATGTCAGCATCATTCACGCGGCAGGAATCACAGGGGGATGTTCAAAATGCTTGCATCGAATTAAATGACATTTACTAAGTTATCTGGGGGCAAAACCATACAAGAATATATCATGTGCCAGTCACGAAATAGTTTCTTATCCGGATACAAACTCAGTTTACAGCAGCAACTTTCAATATCATCTCCAATAATGTCTCCAATAATAACCGTAAGAAAGTTCTATATGTGACTAACAGTGAAGAGCTCCCTCACGAAAATAGATAAGGTCACCATTTTGATGCCCACGGGAGTTCCTTCGTTACAGCTCCTTTTAGGAGCAGCAAAATTTCCAAGACTGCAGCAGCGGCTCAATTATGGCCTGAGGGGCCGTGAGCA
The DNA here is from genome assembly GCF_000764305.2 of Hyalella azteca. Taxonomy (NCBI): domain Eukaryota; kingdom Metazoa; phylum Arthropoda; class Malacostraca; order Amphipoda; family Hyalellidae; genus Hyalella; species Hyalella azteca. The sequence continues at coordinate 1,736 of NW_025938962.1, read as the reverse complement.
CAGCCTCTACAGGAGCCCTAATTCTGTTACGTGCAAGCTAAAGGTCGGTCCAAGACCAGCGCCACACTCCAGGTGTTGCCTTGCGTGCATTAAACAAGAATTTAATGAGACTAACGCGAACCTGAAGACACCATGCTATGAATTTTTTAGAAAAGTTGAGGTTAAAATAATAGTGGTTAACAGAAATCACGTTGCATGGAGGAAATACAAAGAATTCTTAAAATTTGTTGGTAGGTAAAAAATTATTTATTCCAGGAGTTTGAATGTTTAGTAAGAGCGAGACGTGAACTATTTTTGTAATCAACTTTTATTCTTGCATATTATTTGATATTGACAATATTACAGTTTTAGGCCTAGAAAAGTTTCACTTCAGCGCTTATATAAAAATTTAGTTACGCTTTTGAATATTGTCTGTTGTGATTCCAGGTCTTAGATTAGGCAATCGATCCCGGAATGCGTCTCCATAATAAATATTTTCAGGGATCACATGGCACTAACATATCAAACTTGAAACCTCTGTTAAAATTTAAAAACGTACAAAAATTACTTGAATATAAATTTTACATTAAGTGCAAATAAACTGCGTTTCGTAATTGATTATAAACAAGAACTTCAGAGCTCATGGCTTAGAGCTACAATATCTGCACTGCAATACCGCAGACGACGGCTGTAGCGGACAACTGCAAACGTATATACAGTCGGGAGCTGATGCAACGCGCATTGGCATCAATCGAATCCATCAATCTTGGAGAAAGTCAAGAACAAATAACCTCTAATTGGGTATTTTTACATAACCTAACATAGGTTTCATGATATCAACAAATGAAAATTAAAAAATGTACAAGTATGATTCACGCTATATGAAGCTGTAATCATGTATAAGCTGGATATATAAATATGATCCACTCTTAAAGCTTTTGTATCTATGACAATTCGGAACGCTAGAATTTTCGGAACTGATGGAATACACTAGCAGTGATAATGTAATTCCTGAAACACTAACAAACATCTATAAAAAATAGTAGACAAAAAATTTGTGCAACTTCGTTATATTCTTAAAAACTTGTTATTGCAAGTTCTACAAAAAAATGCTACAATAAATATGATGTTCTCTTCTATGCCAGGCTAGAATTATTCATCAGTAAAGTCGTTGACATCCACAATTAAAAGCAAACACTAAGCAAACACTGAAATAAAGAACGATACTCCGATAAACATGCAACGTAGCTGCGTTCGTTTTCTTTGGGTGATGGAATCTACATGCAGCTTCCACTTCTCGTTCTCAGTTTTGTGAGTTGACACTCGTACATAAATTGGTGAACAGCGCTCATATTTCAGGCGCTGCAGAGCAATTACCAGCCATCAACTTTCGATCAGAATTTAATCTTCCTTTTAGACGACTTAATGAAACAATTACGATAAAGAGTATTTCAACGTATTACAAACTGTTGGAAAAGTATAAACTGTTTAACCTTTTTTAATCGTCCATTTATAGCACGGCTAAGCATGTCCGTCTATCTGGTTTTAATAAGAAAATTCCAAACTGCATTACAGGCTCTCTTTAAAGGAGAGTTTTATGTGCCCTTATCTAGACTAGAGTACTCGCAGCACGAAGATACAGTCTAGTACAGCACGAGTGTTCTCACCAAACTACATTCTCTTTAAAGAAGAGTTTTATGTGCTCTTATCTGGACTACAGTACTCGCAGCACGAAGATACAGTCTAGTACAGCACGA
>NW_025938961.1:0-22457 GCF_000764305.2 Hyalella azteca | reverse complement strand
TACTTGGAGCGCCAACGATGTCATCGGGGAGGCTGTTCCACATGTCGGTGATTCGAAGCGAGAAGAAATGTTATATATAAAGTGAATAATTTTAGTCCATAAAAAGCTTACAAAGAAAATAATTGTATATAATTATAGTTACTATTTCGGCAATGAAACGGTCATGATTCACGGTGCTCTCCGATTTGATATTCCTTAGAAAATCAGTGCAAAATGTTCCGCTCGAAACTTCAGGATTGTTTCCGTTATATTATTAAAGTTTTCTCTATTAATTGAAGTTTAGTTCGACTCAAAACCTATTAATTTATGATCAACTTTGACATAAGTTATATTATCATAAATTTTTGACTGGTGACTATGGATCTTTAATAATGAAGTTTTAAATTTTTCATTTACTAATTCTTCCAAATCAAAAAGGTCGAAATAGAAGAAAAAAACTTGAAAATTTGATGTTATTGAAATGTTTTATGGATATTCCAGCGCTCAGGGATTTTGCATCTCATCATCGCATTTGACACATTTTTTTTTTTAATTAATGTATATGATGGAATTAGTAATTGCATTACATTGGTTTCGAGTTTCTATGACAATAAGTATGATATTCATTATAGTTTTTAACAATTTTTCTTACTAATTTCACAGTGATTCATGCTAACAATATAATTACTTTGGAAATCCTTGGAAATTTGGTTCAAAAGTATTTCTTTCGTGTTTTTATGATTACTGTAAAATATATCATGCTCTGTAAATGATCTATCCCCGTACACCTAAAACATATGCAACGTTTTTGTCCATATAAATTCAAGATGTTGCATAATTTTTCTCAATGGGATGGGAGATATTTGCAAGTCAGCGATTAATATTAATATCGATATTTTTCTTCCAGAAATGAGAGATAATCAAGACTTGTTTGACAAATCGAATTGCCTTAAAGATCATTGACTAGATTCAGCTGAATAAAAAAAAGTAGTCGGTAAAATGGAAGAATAAACTTGCAGTTCTTACTGTGTAAGAGAACCCTTACACAGTAAGGGTTCCCCCGTAAGTTGCCCTTTGAGAACCTTATTGATTTCACAATCTTTTTCTTTATAGCAAGTCAACGCAGCATATAACCTGAATATAAATTGTTGAAGCACTTCATCCTGCAAAAAGCGTTGGTGATTGATTGGAGCAACGTGCTGCTCTAAATAGGTTGAGTCATGGGTTTTAATTGCCAGTAAGGTGACGGTTAAAAATATTGCGAGTGCAAATGGATGCTCNCAAGAGGCGGGTGTGGCGTCGCAGGTGGCGTGCGCGGCTCGTTGCAGTCAACACTATGCCTGTGGAGGATTCCAATGGAACTCTTCTTCGGTGAGAAATACAAGACGACAATGTTTTTCTTGGTTGACTGATTATGTTAATCAACGTGCGACTCAAAATTTGAGGCCGTTTCTTTAGTGAAGTTGATGCAAGTTATAACTTCTGGACGACAGTCATTTGTTCATCGCAAAGTAGGGGAAAGTTTTCTAATCAGCTTTCTTGGTGGTTAAGCCAGTTCAGTTGTATACATGTTGAGATAGTACATACCAATCTCGCGGATCCGAGTCCGACCGGCTTTTCTTATAGTGAGGTCAAGAGGCATGTAAGCCGAGACTTTTAATTTCCATAGGATTGCATTTGTTTCATTCAAATAGATTTTGTCTGCCTAAACCAGGTGTAAATGTTGCTAATCCCCGATGAAAATGTAGCCATTTCCTGTCACAGCATAGTAACTTTTGATTCCGGGGATTTTTTTATCGTCGTCGACTAACGGTCAAACCCAACTTCTAACTCCACTGCCAGAGCCACCTAGCTGTTGAGCCAATCGGAGCCGGAGAAGCTTGGATAGGGCTTCGCTGCTAACTTGCGGGGGGCGCTGCCGTGGAATAAAACGAACTAAATAAATTGTCTAATTTAATCACGAATTCAACTTTTAGATGAGCCCAGCTGTAACCCACTCCCTACCTCAGCATGCAGTAACTAAACTCAGCCACTGAGCTAGCCTCCGCAGATTACGCAGAAACACCGCAATCCAGACTAGTGAAGCATTGATTAAAAAGTAGAGCACCGTAGGTCATCAACAAGCACACAAGCATATCCGATAAGCGAGCGGTCTCGCATAAGCAGGCAGTAAAACATTCTGCCTTACCTACTCAGGCTTAACCTCTTCTGGCCTAACCTATTTACGCTTTCTCAACTCACAACTTTCTTGCAGTCAATGACTGGCTTTACCTGCTTACTTTTCTCGACGCTCTAATTTCCTGCTGACAATGAGGTTAGGTTTAATGGAGGTTTTTTGGGGTGGAGAAATGTAGCATCGCGAGTTGGTTAGGCCAGAGGGAGTTAAGCTGGATTAGGTTAGGTCAGATGCAGTATGACCATGACATGCTGAAGCAGTGGCTGTGGACATACGGCCCAATTGCTTTGAGCACTTAACTTATAAGCTGCTATGCCCTACAGGCCTACATCCAGAGCTGGGCAGCGCTACTTTGAAATGTAGCGGCGCTACCGCTACATGCTCTAAATGTAGCGGGCGCTACCGCTACACCCACTAGATTGTAGCGGGCGCTATCGCTACCGCTACAGTAAAATGTAGCGCCGCTACAATGGCCAAAATTATTGGAAATCTCTAATATTTATTGTACTACTATTGGGATTTACTCATAAACATTTAATCATAATAACACATTTCAAAAACATATCAATGCAACTTTATTGCAATTAACCTAACCCAGTGGTTCCCAAACTTTTTCTGGCTGGCGCCCCCTTTGGCTCCCTAGTGAATTTCTAGCGCCCCACGCCGCTTTCTTGAAATTTAGTACGCTGCAATTTTAAAACAGAAAGGTTAAACACAAATGTGTATTTCACAAATGGAACCACATTTAGTGAACCAATGTTTTTCAGCTGTTTTAACTGTTTCAGCACTAGAAACCTAGGATGTCTCGGGCGAATTTACTGCCGGAATCGTGGCCGGTCTCACTACCAATCTCCAAATTCAATTATCAAGTAATATCTCCTAAACTAATGAACGCAGCCCTATGAAGCCTGGAACCTGTATTCACCAGAACCTAACGGTGATGGTTAGCTCGTAATTATTTTTTAATTTCACCTTCATTCGTGAGTTACGCGTATATTGGAAAACAGGCCGAAATTCGCAGTGTTCAAAGAATTTCCTCCAAAATATTGAACAGATTTGAACGAAATTTTGAATATACATGCCTAACTACCAAACGGTAATTTTTAAGCTTTCACCGTCATTCATTTTTCATTTCACCGTCATTCTTGATTTCACACTTCCTTATATTCGGTCCGTATCGCAGGGTAATTTGTCACTTAAATTCGCGACGACCAAGAAATTTCTTCTAAACTATAGAACACATTTCAACGAATCTAATTCGGGAGTGGGTTCATATATGTTACAAATAATTTTCATTGTTTATTATTACTGTTAATAATATGATTTATTAATTATTTTAATGATATTTGAAAAAAGTCGGGAATTGGAAGTATTAATTTTTACATACATACGATTTTTTCTTTCATTCATACATGCGATTTCATTCCCTCATTCATACAAGCAATTTCTACCTTCATTCATACACGAAATGACGCTCCCCCATTCATAATTGTAGTTTCGTTCTCGCAGTCCTACATGCGATTTCGCTTCATCATTCATGCATGCTATAACATTGTCAAGCTTCCATATAACACATGGGATTCAGGCTTACACGAAACGCTTAAAAATAATCCAAAGCTGCCCAACAAAACCATGTAAGTAATTAAAATCTTGATTGTTAATTAATTTATTAATTCACAAACGCAACGAGCACATTTAGAGTGACATGTAATTTCTGTCGATACCGAGCTTTGCATAAACAATTTTTCGGAATATTTTTAATATTTCGGGAATATCAGAAAAGACTAATGTAGTTGATACGCCCTGAACAATGCCGCGACAATGCGGCGCAAAGAAACCCATGACAACGGCAGCATTCAACAATACNGCATTCAGCTAGACTCAGAACTATCTATGAACAACCACATTGCCAAAGTAACCGCTGCCTGTTTTGGCATCCTGCGGCGAATTCGTAGCATCAGTCGCTGTCTCTCGAGGCCCTCATGCTGTCTCTTATACACATCTAGATGTGTATAAGAGACAGATACAAATGAGATAAGTTAGATGACACTGTATGGCGACGATAAAATACTTATATATCAGCAGACGTTATTATTAAGCCAGAATTGAACCATCGTTCGATATTATTTATGGGTGGCAATTCTGATTAAAACACAGAGAAAATTATTTTCAAAAGTCGATTCTTGTATCAAGGCAGCTTATGATGTTTGTAAAAACGAGAAAAAATGTTTGTAAAGATTTATAAAAATGAAAGACCCAATAACAAATGTAGAAAAAGAGGTGATATTAATTAAGTTCCGGATACATTAATTGTCAAAAATGTCTAATATGATATTCACTATCATCCACCGAAATTAATCTGGAAATAATTTAAGAGCAATAAAACTGTGTAAAGTACTTAAGAAATTAAACTAAGAAATGCTCTATAAGTGGGAAAACGGCAATAAAAATGAATAGAATAATCATTTTGCATTTCCTTCTCCAATTTTGAGGGGTCTTATACTTAGATGTTAAAACTATGAAAAACGTCGTTCCTACTTGAAGTTGCCATTAAAGAACTTCATGGATTTCACAAACTTTTTCTTTATAGCAAGTCAACCTAGCATATAACCCGAATATGAATTATTGAAGCACTTCATCCAATGATTAATATGAAAAAAAGAACTTCATTCACCAACGAGTGTCGGTGATTGATTGGAGCAACGTGCTGCTCTAAATAGGTTGAGTCCTGGGTTTCAATTGCCAGTAAGGTGACGGTTAAAAATATTGCGAGTGCAAATGGATGCTCGGGTTTCGCTGCAATTGTATTAGAAGTAACTGACGGGGATTAACCCAATTAACTAAACTGTGCTGATAAGCTCGTTCTCTGTACTACTATCGTTATTATCGAGATTATTTGTGTTAATCGCGTCCAATTTCTTTTGAATGCAGAATAATAGAAACATGTTTATGTTGAAATCCCATTTTATCAACCGTCGATCTTGGATAAATGATCAATAGGAAGTGTTCTATTTGCATTTATTTTCAGACACATTGAATGCTACATCTGCTGACGGCATTTGAGCAAGTTGTGGCAGCTAGTATTGACGGCTACTTATCGCTTTAACGGCAAGTAAGTTTAGGAACAAGGCACTGATTTTATTATTAATTAATGGAAGTAGAAATTATGAACTCGTTAGCTCATTTTCCATATACTACAATAATAAAATAATAATAATTATAATAGTAATAATAATGATAGTATTAATAATAATATTATAACCTTCTGTAACGTAGAAATGTTCGATCACTGATGTTTATTAAGTATTATTTGGAAACAAATAAAAAACTTGATGTTCAACCGTCTATGAAGAATGTTATACCAATGAACGACGAGGCTAAAAAAATGCAACAGAGTTCAAAACTTAAAATGTAATGAAAATGTGCACAAAGTTAGGTGCATGCGAATGGTTATTCTGTAATTTATACCTAAGCTGCCTTCATTCAACCTCCATATGAGGCAAGTAGCCCGAAAATTACTAGCGACTATAAATTTCCCCATGTACTGTCACCTTAAATATTATTATAGGTTGGCAAAAGTTGTTCCTTTAAGCAGGTTTCGTTGAAGACCAGAGAATTCGATTTATTGCAAATAAAACGAATTCTCTGGTCTTCAACGAAATCACCTTAAATAGTGAATATTTGCTCCATCACCAAAAACCTACAAAGGCAGGGAATTAGTTACATTCCAATCAAGTTTATGCCAGATACTAATATCAAGTAATAACATTTCTATCGTTGTAAATGAAACAAAATATGATTATTTTGTAAATGAAACAAAATATGATTTCAACTGTAACACCCAGATACCTCATGAGAAGAACTGCGGGGGTCTAGTGCACGGAGAAGATCAAGATGTCGGCCGGTGGACTGGCCCTCTTCGGACTAGTGGCCAAACTGATTTACCCGGTCTGGACTGTACAAGAGGCGGGTGTGGCGTCGCAGGTGGCGTGCGCGGCTCGTTGCAGTCAACACTATGCCTGTGGAGGATTCCAATGGAACTCTTCTTCGGTGAGAAATACAAGACGACAATGTTTTTCTTGGTTGACTGATTATGTTAATCAACGTGCGACTCAAAATTTGAGGCCGTTTCTTTAGTGAAGTTGATGCAAGTTATAACTTCTGGACGACAGTCATTTGTTCATCGCAAAGTAGGGGAAAGTTTTCTAATCAGCTTTCTTGGTGGTTAAGCCAGTTCAGTTGTATACATGTTGAGATAGTACATACCAATCTCGCGGATCCGAGTCCGACCGGCTTTTCTTATAGTGAGGTCAAGAGGCATGTAAGCCGAGACTTTTAATTTCCATAGGATTGCATTTGTTTCATTCAAATAGATTTTGTCTGTCTAAACCAGGTGTAAATGTTGCTAATCCCCGATGAAAATGTAGCCATTTCCTGTCAACGCGGAGTAACTGATATTCCGGGGATTTTTTAATCGTCGTCGACTAACGGTCAAACCCAACTTCTAACTCAACTTCTAGAGCCACCTCAGAGCTGTTGAGCCAGTCGGAGCCGGAGAAGCGTGGATAGGGCTTCACTGCTGCAAGATACTACCACTAGACTAGAGCAAATGCGCAAAGGCTAACTAGCGGGGGGCACTGCAGTGGAATATAACGAATTAAATAAGTTATTTAATTTAATCCTGATTTCAAATTTTAGATGAGCCCTGCTATAACTTACTCCCTACCTCAGCATGCAATAACTGCACTCAGCCACTGAGCTAGCATCCGCAGATTACGCTGAAGCACCGCAATCCAGACTAGGGAAACATTGATTTAAAATCAGCCAGCACTCAAGCACCATCAGCCAGCATTCAAGCATGTCCGATAACGGAGCGTCTCGCATTAGCAGGCAGTTACGCATTCTGCCTCACCTACTCCCGGCTTACCCTCTTCTGGCCTAACCTATTTACGCTTCCTCAAGTCATAACCTTCTTGCAGTCACTGACTCGATTTACCTGCTCAGTTTTCTCGTCGCTCTAATTTCCTGCTGACAATTAGGTTAGGTTAAATGGGGGTTTGTTGGGGTGGAGAAATGTAGCAACGTGAGTTGGTTAGGCCAGAGGAAGTTAAGCTGGATTTGGTTAGGTCAGATGCAGTATGACCATGACATGCTTAAGCAGTGGCTGAGGACATACAGCCCAAAATCGCCCAATGGCTTTGAGCACTTGACTTATAAGCTGCGATGCCCTACATCAATCTTATCCATGGAAAAGAATATTAACCAAAGTGTAAAGTTGGGAGATGCTAGCCCCCGGCATGCGCCTCAACTAGCACCTGACCGCGGCTGAATATTTTGAGGCAAAAGTGACAGAGAACTTGTAATGTAAGGGAAGTTTAATATCGATAGTTTTCCTACTATCAACCTCGGTAACAGTGTCTGAAAATCGTTTAACCAAGAACCTTATTTCAGCTAAAACTAAGTTCGAAGGAAAATCATCCAAGTTCATTTCGTTGCAATATATTGCGAATGTTTTCAAATTTAGAATGAATATCATGGGAGGTGGAACAAATCTGTAGCCACTATGTATTTATGTTTGACGACTACCCAATTTGAAACTGAACTAAAAAAAGCTAAAGAAGCGCGAGCCCAGTCGGGTGTGAATCTGTTGGTGATTCACGGAAGTTAGAAAGTTAACTTCGAATTCAGTTACTTTACGACTGAGAAACGACAAACTATTGTTCGTTTCAATCTCCACAGTAAATTTGTATCGACGAAAGTTTAAACTTGGGATAATCGTACTGAAGAACTGTGTGATAAGAATGCTTGATGATTGGACAAGTGCAATCAGCATATCTAAAGCGGTATCAGTATGTCTAATAAGTGGAGCGGTATCAGTATGTCTATTAAGTGGAGCATTGCGGTCACGGATATTAGTCGGAAATATTGCTGATCGGCAATAGGAAATCTTGGGCTTGGGTCGATTTTCTTCAAATGGATTATATACATTATTAATACATATGTGTTAGGTCTCGAGCGGTCAAGTTGACTTCCCCTCAGGGGGGACTTCTGACGTGAGTCTGTGCTAGTCAGAAGTCCTATGGGATTTCGCGCTCCTAGGGGGATTGTTCCTGAGCGCCCCACCGCTGAGCTCTCGGTGTCTGACTGAAGGCCTCAGTTGTGGGGTTAAGTTATTATGTAGGCAGGATTCCTTACATTAAGTTATGATGTAGGTAGGATACTTTTACATTGAGTTATTATGTAGGTAGGATTCCTCATATTTCCCTTCTTTGTCTCTCTCGTGCGGGCGGCCGACGTCATGTGCAAGCAACCTCTTGTTCGAGTGTCTTCGTTTCTGATGCTTTTCACCTGTCCCTTCTTGTCACTTCGTCTCCTTGAGATGCTAACGCTGTTTCCTTCGTGCCAGCTACAGCGGGCTGGACAATTGAGATCTTCCGCCCCCTGAGGGTGATGATTAATTTGAGATATTGAATAAGTGAGACCTTCCGCCTCGCTGGCGATGTTACATTTTGACCTCCTGTACGAAATAGCTTGATAGCTGAAGCGCTAGCAAACCATTCTACTACTACCACTACTTTAGGTTGACTTGGTTGGGTTTGTTTGAGGGCTGATGCTGGATACAGATAACACGATGGAGATGAAGGTAGAAGATCGTGAAGAAGAGTTTACTACTACTTTAGGTTGACTTGGTTGGGTTTGTTTGAGGGCTGATGCTGGATACAGATAACACGATGGGGATGAAGGTAGAAGATCGTGAAGAAGAGTTCCCCTAGCCCTCTAAGACATTGCATGCCGTCGGTTTCGGGGGGTGATAAGGGAGTAGAGAAAGCAAAAACACAGATGTATGGTTGTGATGCAGTCGTCATACAATAGTGTTAGAAGTATAGGCATGGAAAATGACTCGCACTTTCTTAGTAACACGCACTTCTAAGAGGCTGCTTATCCCGGAGGTTTAGGGAGAGTACATGGCGTTAAATAACAGAATCAATATCTAAGCCATGGAGTGCCGATAATGTTGCATATCAGGCCCAACACTAAAGATGAAGGATTGGCGCGATTCTTTGCACTCATCACTCAGGCAAGAATCCGGATGGCTCTCATCTATTATATCCCTATTGCTACCACAGTGTCGCCTGGTGGTGGAAGCTTCGGTGCCTGGCGCCATGAAGGGCGTGATGAAGAACGTGTTTAGACTCAACCGGTACGGGACGAACTACCACCTGTACGAATTACCTCCACCGCTAGGTGGCACCAGTCCCACGTGAGTGCAGTTGATATTAAGATAGTTGACTTTTTAGTATACGCTACATCAGAATATCTGCCTACATTTGAGCTAAATGTAAGTATAGTTGGATGGATTTTTAGCTATCGCTTTCCGAGTGAATTGAAAACATGAGGCTATTAATACGATATGTTCAGTTTTCACGAAATGAAAAAAATGATCAGCCGAATGCCCGACCAAACAGTCGAGCGCAGGGCGCCAATACATTGGTGCGTTATAAGTCTGAATATCCAACTCGAGAGAAGCCAGACGTTCGTCCTTCATTCAACTCTTGATGAACTCCTTAACCAACGAACACATTTTTATTATGGCCTCTGTAAGTTCGTGCTAATTTTTTTCTACAAATAGACATGATTGCAAATTCAGGGGCATACTGAAGTGAAATACTTTTAGTAGACCTATAAACATCTAACGCGAGTTAATTTAAAAGATCTTCATAATCTGACGTAGGTGGATACATTTCAAAGATACTCATCATCGAAACGTAAGTAGATAAATTTTAAAATTTTTTCAATATTGAAAGTAAATAGTTTCATTTCCACGACCTTTCACTTTTGTTTTTGTCTTTTGGTTTGTCTTCAATGTTGTAGTATTTCAGAAAAAACATCGAACAATGTTTAGGCTGAAATTGATCTAAAAAATATCATCCATTCGATGTTATCACGTCAGCTGACGTCCGGTTGGTAGTCTATATAAACTTCGACTTAGCTAGGAGAGTGAATCAATAGCTAGGACGGACCTCAAATTATTCCCGTGATGGTGGTCAAAGAACATTAATCGTGATTCAAATTTAAGAATATTAATTTGCATAATATACTAATAATTAACTTTATTTGTAGAGGCGCACTGGACACCTGTCGGAAGAACGGCCTGGATCTGTTGCCAAACCCCGTCACCTTGAAAGTGAGTCCACTTAGTCAGGCTTTGTGTCAAAATAATTTGAATGTCTTTTGTGATGGAAGTCCGGAATGTTCTGAAAAAATTAAATTGCATCGTTTGTGCAGGAAATATTCTTCATATAAAGTAACTTCAGTTATAAGTCAATATGCATTTTCGCAAGAGCTAGTTTGCTTTGATACTCCTTAGCTGTAGTCTGTGTTAGGTTTCGGTTAAAAAATTTAAGTTCATTTCGTTTATTTTAAGACAATTCCTCACACGTAAAAGTTGTACATTTTTGATGGCTATCAAAGACTATTGTTTTTGCCGAACTCCGCAGTGTGTATAACATTGTCGATGACGGATGACAAACCCTCTCCAGCGGCCACTGAATTGGTGCGTTCTGATTTGGCTCCTCCTTTAATTACGCCTCTTATAGGCTCCCTATTTAAAATGTCTCTGATTAGGACCTTCACTGGGGCACACCATTGAATAGGCTCCACACTCATGATCCTGCCTACTTGTCGAATTTGACCGATCATATACAGGCAGATTTCAACATAAAGAATGCATTTTGATAAATTCCTGGCACAATTCAAAACAATTGAGAATCACAGAAAAAAGTCCTGAAATCATTGCACCCAAGAATGTAGCTTGGTGCTTTTACCCAAATTAACTAGGGTGAATCAAATCAGGGAGTTTTGCTAGTTAGGTTATACGTACGATTGCGAGTCCTCTAAACGACGACAAATCTGGGCTCAAGACGTGTTGGACGAATTTGGACAAGTTGTGTTGTCAAAATAGATTGGTAGACAGGTGTAGCAACCCAGAACATGTCGCTCCAGAATAAATCTCTCCTTCCACACTCCCAGAGCAAGATATCAAGGGCCAATTTCATGCTATTTAGTCCATTATCCTCTCCACCAAAACCCCTGTTTTCTGAGCCACTATATAGGCGTCGTATTTTGTCCCCATTTACCTTCATCGGATAAGCGTCGTATTTTGTCCCGTCGTATACCCTTTACCTCCAACGTCGTGAAGCTGGCCATTATCGCCGCCAGCAACTCATTTGCCCTAGTACCGGATGTCTCACGGTTCTCCAATTCAACCATCTGGGCCCCCTTGCCTGCAGTTCCTCACCCACCTCTTCAATATCCGTTTCCACTGCATCCATTCAAGCAATCTTGAAGAACTCAATGTAGTCATCGAGCATAAAAAACCCAGTGACCAAGACACGTTACCTCGTCCCATCACCCAACTCTTCCCAGCATTCAAGATCTTGGAGGGGGGCCTACTTCTGCACCTTATGGCTTCCCTAGCCACTGAACTTGCGCAACATGACTGAAAGCCGGTGGCAACCTGCACAGCGCATAGTGGCATCGGCGTACGTTCCTAGATGCTTCCGCTCTTCACCTCAATCCGCCTTCCTGGCTGGCTGGCGCCTTGTCTCTCCTTCAGAACGCTATTACCCTACAGAGCCATTCAAAAAAGAGGTTGTAAAGGATCTGTTATTTTCGCTGCTCTCTTCAACCACTTCAATCTCTGACATACCAGACCTCCAACATTGTCTCGTACGTAGATGACAACTCGCTCTTCGTGTCCTCCTCAAGGCACAGAGCTGCGGAAGCGGATTCCGCTGGGATCCTGATTAGCAACTCGGGTTCATTGCCCAGAAACTGACCGTGTCGCCCAATAAGTACTCTATCACGCTCTTTAGTACCTCCATGCAAGTCTCTTCCTACGTCAGGAAGGTGGAAACAAAAGACAATAGACCATCTTCGCATTGTAGAAGTCCTGGTTGGCACTAGCTGGGGCTTCTCGAATGAAGATATTGTTGTCACCTACCTACACCACCATCACACGCCCCATCCTCAACCGCGCTATCTTGTACCTCATCGCCTCGCGCTACACCGTAGCAGGCTGAACTATTCACAAGGCGATCCCGGCCGAGATTAATCACCGGATACATCAAAATGGACCATCTCCAATTTTGTATTATTTTCATTAATGAGGAAAGGACATAGAATTACATTGATGATTGAGTCAATGAAAAAAACATTCTGACCTCTGCGCAGCATAAATATCTTGAAATTTATTGGTAAAACTATTGAGGCTGGTTCAATTTTTACAATCAGTTGCTATACAAAAAAGTCGAATCGGCATTGACACAGGAATTACTTCATGACAATCAATTTTACGGACTCGGACGATTAACGCAATTTGTGTTCTTGAAGAACGATGTAAATATACGACCTGTCTCGTATGTAAGAATTAATGAACTGATATACTTCACCCTCTATGATTGTAGAAATAAACTTATATTATACAACCAACTGTTGGACCACTTGCTAAAATAAAAACAAATTCTGACACATTACGTAGAACCAAGGTGGTCAACGTCCTGAAACTTGTCGAAAAATTTTGGCGATATCGTGTCTCATGAATCGACGTCACTCGTAGAACTTTTATACAGAAAAACAACTATTTTGCACTCATCTACTGCTAGTTCAGTCTGCTGCGCAACTCGCTGATAAACGGTGCAGAAGAAGTTGCTCCTTTTTTTTGCATTTTACACGAATTTTTGCGCCTTGAAGCAGTCTGTTTGGGAAGCAACAATTTCAGTAATCGAGGTTATTCGTAGAACGGATTGACACCAATTTCCTGGAGTACCAAATAAAATGACGTTGGGGACTTTTCAAACAATTAACGAACTAGCGTTTCCCCGACAAAAAGCATGTGATCGTTCTTCAACCAGATGCTTTTCTAAACCAAGAATTTTCAATGATTAAACAGTTTAATAAAATATATACATAAATAACGAAGAATAAATAGGAGCACAAACACCGTAAGTCTAGTAACAGGTCCAACCGTAAGAACCTAACCGTAACCGTGCGTTTGAATCCACTTCCAATTATTTAATGAACAATATTAAAGTCCAAAAAATCGAGGTTTTCCTGCAAAAGAACAAAAATAACACTAGAAATATCAGAGTGGGAATTATGAATATATAATGAACAATTTGACGCAGAAAAATATTAAACATAACGATATGAATTACTCTAAAATTGAACAATCACATATGAAATGTTGATTGTCGATTGACGTACCTCCACGGCAAAATCATGAGATACAATGATAAATAACACCCTGCTACTCGAGGTCACAGCTAAGGTGATTGAAAACTAAAAATTATAAACCAAAATCCAAAACCTAATTAATTGCAACTTCAAATTTGAATATACAGCAAGAAATTGAATCCATTTCCTCTACATCGTAAACTGATTACATTTTTGTCAATTTCAGGACAGGGCGAGTTTGTCCATACGGCAAGCGGGGGGCATCTTCGTAGACATGATACGAGCCAGCAACGGCTCGTACGTGACTCGGAGCTCCGGAGTCCTGGTGCCGGACACGGCCATCTCCGCCTGGCTGCCTGGAAACCCTAGCGGCGCCGCAGGGCGATGCATCGGCATAGGCGGCGACACCTCCTTGTACTACGACTTCGTGTGCAGTAGTACAGGTCCCTACGCTGGAATCTTTTGCGTTTACAGCTGATTAGCGCATCTCCACGGCAAGATCACGAGATACAATGATAAATATCACCCTGCTGCTAGAGGTCACAGCTAAGGTGATTGAAAACTGAAAATTACAAACCAAAATCCGAAAAGTAATTAATTGCATTGCAACTTTAAAATTAATTGTATATTCAGCAATAAATTGAATCCATTTCCTCTACATAGCAAAACTGATTGCATTTTGTCAATTTCAGGACAGGGCGAGTTTGTCCATACGGCAAGCGGGGGGCATCTTCGTAGACATGATACGTGCCAGCAACGGCTCGTACGTGACTCGGAGCTCCGGAGTCCTGGTGCCAGGCACGGCCATCTCCGCCTGGCTGCCTGGAAACCCTAGCGGCGCCGCAGGGCGATGCATCGGCATAGGCGGCGACACCTCCTTGTACTACGACTTCGTGTGCAGTAGTACAGGTCCCTACGCTGGAATCTTTTGCGTTTACAGCACATTGAATTAATACGCGTATTTTGTTGAACTGAGTCGAAGAAAGCTATTTGTGAGTATACATCATCAGAAACTATGACGTCACAAAATCTGCTGGAAACAGTAACCTTTGTTCAAACTTTTTGCTCTCACTTTTTCTCTGTATTTCACGTCAGTCGATCGTTTGTTCGTTATCGAACGATTGATCTATGTTGCACGGCAATCCTCTTTAGTCTCAATTTACACTACATTCAGGGTTTGTTTTTGTAGTGAATGCATTTTAAGATATGTGTTTCCTCCACATGGTATGTTATTATTTTTCTATGTAATTAGTTTAGTCGAGAACTTTCCCAGCATCTGTAGTCTCATTAATTGTTATTTAACAACACATTTAGCTTCACTTAGCTTCACATCAACACAACGAGCTTCATTTAACACAGAAGTTGGCAACCATTTGTGTCACGTCGACCCCTCTAGAAACATCATAATCGGAGAAAAAATATCACTCCATTACTAAATTTTCTTGATGTAAAATAAATAGAATTTTCTTAAAGAGATGAACCCTTTTCAATTTTAAAATATACTTATAGAGAAAGAGGTAGTCTTTGCTGATATGTGGTTGTATTAGAAAAAAGTTCATATACCTACTGAAGAGTTCGACTGATTTAAAATCTTAAAATATTCATCTCAAAAAATTAATATGAATTTATGTTGTCAATATTAATGGAATAATTAAAAATAACGCCAGTTGCCATAGAAATATACGCTGTTTTATGTCTAAACAGAATGAAAACAAATAAATGACTCAGCTACTTATAAATAAACATAATATTAGGATAAGATTGATGAGCGGTTGTCATGGAGAACTCCACGGCCATGGCTCGAGTCATGAGCATCTTCATCATTGTGATGACTGTCCTCGACAAATTGCACTCTGAGACAGCCTGCAGTGCTACAATCTGAATATAAAAGTATGTTCCATCACATTTTATCTCATAAAACTTAGAGAAGCAAGTAACGTAATACATTGAAAACCTATTTAACCATGTTTCTTCCATAGTATGGTTTCTAATATGAAGATCCCTATTTTCACATCCATCATTGACGCTAGTAAAAACTGAAAAATAGGAGTCAGAAAGGTATTTAGATTATGCATTCCCATTTCTGACGAAATATTGTGAATTTCAAAAAATTTAAAATCTACCACGTAAATCATAACCCAGATAAGAAATCCTAGCATTTCTGCGCTTACGAACTACAGTAATATACGTTCAATTGCTTGTCATAAATTGAAAACGTCATGAAAAACCAGTGCCCAAAGGAAAATCAAGTGTTTGCACGAAACCAATTCTAGTTCGTTAACTTACCATTTGTTCTCATTTGAATAAATTCTTGTAATTCTTTGTGAGAGTTGGCCGGATACATTGGCGTTAACGGAGGGGGCAACATAGAAGGAATATCTTTATTCCTTTGCTTTTTAATTTCCTTCAGCAGCACCTTGTTTTAGAGAATGACTCGATGAACTTGTTTCAATATCTTCGTTCTTTCTAGCTTCATCCTCTGATACACGTGCATAACTCAACAAATCGAGTTTGGCGCTGGCGATAAAAATTATAATCATAATTCTCTTGAGTATTTTTACATTATTTGTAATCTTATCCGCTTCAAAAAATATTGAAACTTCGTTTTCATTTCGTTTTGGTTTTGTTTTGGTCTCGTATTAGTTTCGTGTTGGTCTCGTATTGGTCTCGTTTTCGTCTCCTTTGGCGCTAGCTGAAAAATGACTATCATGAATTCTCCGGAATATTGTTGTATTATTTTCAATCTTATCCTCCTCCAAAAATAGTGAAACTATTCTATAAAATCGAGCACCTTCTATAAAAAATTTGTTAATGAGGAATCAGCAAATTTATGGTACAAACTTGGATATATCGCAGGGTAGGCTGCCCAGCATTCAGTCGCTCACCATGATGGGACAAACTCTGCGGTGTCCACCATCTGAAGCTGCCTGCCATCTCTTCATCAGAATCAGACTCCGCTAGGTTGATAAAAGTAGCATTATGAAAATATTATACACCTTGCTTGCGATCCTAGCCGAAAACAAAGACACTAAGATAATTCCTATCAAATTATAACATAAGTTTAAGAGCAACATTTTTTGTCGCCCATTGCGCTCATCTACATGGAATAAAAAAACCAGCTTGATAGAACAATGTGGAAACACGAAAAACTAATAATGCAAAACGAAGTTTTGTGAAGGTGAGAAATTGTAGGTTTTAATGTAATTCGGCACACACCTTGTCGACCGACGTCTTGGAGTAGTCTTCTCTTGACCCCCTCTTGCAGTGTTGTGGTCTTCACGGAAGGACGGAAGGAGAACGGGGGCTTTTCCTCTGAACTGACGAACGCGCGGCGGCAGCTGAAGCGTCCCGTGCCTTCAGTCTATGGTACTCCTATACGAACTATGTAAGTCTAAGTAAGCTATAGTAACCAAAAATCTTTCCACTTATTGTTTTCTCCATAATAGTGTTCATTGTAAAAGCGTGTTAACGTTGTTTCTGGTTCTTGCGTATAGATAGTTTGTATTAGTGTTTCATTGGTAATTTCCATAGTTGTTTGTATCAGCGTCTCATAAGTAATTTATTTTCAGCTTACACGTTTACGAGTAAAGTGAAGACCCCCGTCTATCTTCTTTACGCCATACGAGTTAACTGCCCGAAAGAGCGTACTACAGGAACGGCTCGCTCGGAACATTGTTCGTGAGACCAGAAGTATGGAAAATTATGATCTTATGTATTTACCTGAAGTAACGGTTATGTTCCGGTATGCGTGAAGCGTCCACTGGTCTCCTACAGGAGTCTCATTTCTAGCCAAATCAGTGACATTACTCTGTGAAGGCCACCAGACTCTTTTATGACGTTTATCACTACATAGCCAATCTATTACCCAGTCAAAATTAGAAGCAGTGTAGGAGCTGGGCCGGCGCTGAACCAAGAGCATGATAGAAGCATATTATCCAGTGGACTCCATTTTACATAACCATTAGCCAAATGAAGCAAATAATGAACATTATATGAAACGAAGCTCATGCCATACAGTTTGATCGCTGATTCAACAAAAATTCAAAAGTTGCTGAGCATTTTAATATTTTCAAGTTGGTTTTGCTGAGATGAATGCGCATAGCTACACAAATTTACAAAATGTCTATAAAATGGCTGTGCTGTTATGCCCTCAGGTACAGCAATTCCGGCATACAACGAGAAGAGCCGTAGCTCAGTGGGTTTCCAGAAGACTAATGAATTCAAGCCTCCAGACATTTTCATGCTGAATTCTGAAGGAAAACAGTGAGAGAATGCCACAATTATTTCATTCAAAATTTTTATTTTATAGCAACTAAGGAGGCACTTGACTTCAGTTTTCTTGGAAGCTGTCATGTGGGAAGGTGTTCATGCGGTCGTTACCTCCATCTGTGACTGAATTTCAGCTCAAGTAACGTCGTGCCTGGTATCCTTCCCACCGCTCGGGGCTTTGTCGCGTTCTACTGAACATCGCACTTATTGTCACTTGGAAACTATCCCCTCCTACAGTTTTGAAGCTACAGAATTGAGAGATATACCATTCGATTCGCAAAGAAAAGATGTAGAGAATTATTCAGGCGTTTGTATAATTTCGTTATAGTTTTGACTTTATTTTGCAAAAAAGGATGGGTGGCGGGAGGTAAAATCGAAAAATTTTCGAGAAATTTACCCACACCCACAAAAATGAGAATTACAAATAACGCCTGCACAGATTTTTAGATATGGTATTTACGCGTCAAATGATATGTGTCTCGATGTTGTAGCTTAAAAATCCTAGGCTGAGATAGATTTCTACAGTACCCCCTTTTTTGGCCGTTTTCTAAGAATGTCACGTTTTCTTTCATTTGTTTCGAAAAATTTACATAAATAAAAACCGTCTATTTTTCTGTTCTACAATTGTGTACGAAGTTTCAAGAAGATCCGTCTGGCGAGATAAAATTTCCGCCAGAAGCTCCCCTGATCAATGTGAGTAAGCGAGCAGCGAAACTCCAAGTTTATAAAAAAGCCAGATTATTGTTCATCCAGATTGAGCTGGATTTTCTTTTTCTTTCCGCGTTTGCTGGGAATAAGAGGGATAAACTGATATCATGTTGATAATCCAAATATGAGCAAATTCAGATTTACATTTTGCCTGATTTTTGGCTACGTCTTTAATCCTCATCAAAAACTGCACAAAGGTACTATGAATAATCACAATATCAGACATAACTTCAATTTATTTTTACCCAACTAGTATATTTCAATTTATCAACAGAATTCTGTATTATTGAGTGTCCAATAACTGAAACTGATTGTCTCCATATGGCATTTTACTTCAAAGGTAAAATAAAAGAATTAACCGCTTTAATCTCAAACTTTGTTGTCCTGGGATTGAATAACCAGGTAGCGGTAGCAGGTGTCTTTCATAGCTAGGGGACTTTGCATAGCTCATTCACGACTAGTGATTTTTCAAAGTCAACCATTCTTTTTAAGGTTTCATTAGAAATAAGTACTGTGATTATTACAGCCCATCTTACGTTAGACTCAGTTAGAGAATATAGATGTTATTTTATTTTAGAGCATGGTTATTTCTCAAGATACATTCTATATTAACAATTCATCAAAAGACATTTCATAATCATATACCATACTACCCAATTAACTGATCACTTGAATATGTTGAATCTGAGATATTGTCAAAAAAATTTTGCATGATAAAGCCATACAAGGTATGCCCATTCATAAGCAGTGCATATATATACACTATTGTGGAATTCTGTCAATGTACACTTTTCATAAATAATTTGAATTATTTATTAATAACTAGAAGATAAATGCAGTGGACTGATGTCTTTCAATACCGGATGCTGTTCAATATTTTGTATTCGAGACACCAACGAGAATATTATAAGGGAATATGATTAATGTCATTAGACTGTTTCCAAATGTAATATAAAAAAGTAATTCAAAAGAAAATATATTTTATCAAGACCAGAGGGTTTTAATTTTCATTATGCTGTTGCTCATCAAAATAAACTTTAGAGAAAATTTGCACAAATAGCCAATCTTTGACATCATGACATAGAATTTGCGTAACCCAATTCATTTGGAAACTTGTTAAAATTGTGACCAATGACTGAAGACTTAATGAGAAGCCAGGCCATGACATTGAACATTTCTATAAAACTATTCGTGTAAGCACGCTATTAACACATCATTTATAAAAGCTCCTACCAAACTTTTGTTACCGGTGTATTGGTCGGATTTCTTAAAATATATGGCCATGCGTATTGCGTAATATACATAGTGGCACATCAGAGATTTTTTTAGAATCAGTTCTTTCTTAATTTCCTCACACACTCAATATTTTGATAATTGTTTTAGATATGATAACAATGGTATCCATGATAATTATTAGTCTACTAATAGGACTCAAAAACTTGAGGAAGGGCAACAAAAATGCTCCCCTTTGCCACTATGCACGCATAAATCTAACTAAATAATGATCGAATTATCCAATTTCCGAAGGCAATGCCGGCCTAGGTAACTCCAAAATTAGTCAAGATTTAACTATTTGTATTTAAAGTGTATTCAGCAGGATTGAATTCTATTTCTAATGATAAAAATTTATGTAACCATGATTAATCCAGATTCAGCCTCGCAACTTGATCAGTTCCACAACTACGCAATACAAGCCAAGCCAAGTTCAACAAAAAAAAAGGATTTTATATAGTTTATGTATATATACTATATAAAATCTAAAGTATATATAGTATAAACAATTTTTTATATAGTATATGTCATATGTGTACCAGTTCATGTATTATCCAATCAGAATTCAGTGAGTATATGGTCTTGGACCCTCACTATGATTGGGTCCAATCTGGACTCACCACTCTCCAGTGGTGAGAATCACTTGAGAGTGACCAATGGACTCACTGGACTCACCAATGAAGAATCATCGAGATATAGCATGGACAATGGACTATGGAATACACGTTTTATCAACAATTACTTCATGAATAAGTACTACATGTCATGCGCAGTATAATTAATCTTAGCATGCTGCTTTGAAGCTTATATTCCAAATTTCACTATTTCTCCGGCAGATGGTAATCATGGAATGTTCTGAACAGAATATACTTGTCTGTCTCTGATTGAGACCTCTACTTTACTCAGTCTACCAAGTACCAAGGTAAAATCACCACATAATTTTTACTCCCTGATTAAGTTCAAAATTTAATTCCATATCTAAGCATGATTATGTTGTTGCCCACTGGCCATGATACTTTGATACTTACCAGTAGAACTAGAAAAGAGCAAATAAAAATTCACATGCTTTGCCACTGTGAGGCTATGCTCTAACAGTCTAACCAAACTAATAGTAAAGATTACAAAATAATTGATATCACCGTTTAACTTCACGTTATAAGATAGCTTTCCTATTCAATTTAGTGGGTACAAGCACTTCAAGGATAATAACTTTCTTGAAAATGATTTTAAATCTATACCTATGTAACTGAAGGCACCTTGTGGGACAAAATTTAATATGACATTAGACGGATAGTTCGGCTCATGCTCTCAGCCTCGCAGGATGAGACAAGACACCAGTAGCTTGTTTATTGGTAACAAATAGCAAGCTTATCTGTCAGAAGTGAAAAAGTCCATCTCACCTTCTTCGCTTTGGATGAATTTCGAGAGAAGCAATTGTTTAAAAATCGCTATTTCCACTCACTCCACTGTAACCTCTCTAGTCTGAACAGAAGGTTCGTCAGATTCACGACGCTCAGTCCTCAAATTGCGAAACGATGCACGAGCACGTCGATATGTTGCCACAATAAACTGATTAAGTACGACACATTGAGATGAATAATTTTAATTAAAACTTTTGAACATTATTTAGTTGTAATGTTAATATATAATGTAAATTGAAGAAAAATCCGAAACATATGGATATTTAGCAAGTCAATTTGTTTCTAGTCAGGATAACTTGAACCATGGATGATGGAGAAAGTGCCGGTATCTCGATCTGGTAGCCCATGAACGTTGGGTTCAAAATTTAGTTTAAACTTTTCAAACAATCGAGATGATGAAAGTTGCCTACTGTCGGTGAAGGCATTTTTAACTCGTCATTCTAAACAAATCATCAAAAATTACATTCTTTCTATTAAAACCTCATCAACATTAATTGTGATTAAAAAAATCAGATTAGTGTTTCACACTTTCATCAATTGCTGTAGAAATGACTTTTCCAACTATTTAATTACCCCGAAATTTCATAATGTCATAGGAACATATAATTAAAATTTTTTTCTGAAATGCCTCGCTGGTTACAATAAATTCTTTTTGGGCAATCTTGTATAAAATTAATAATGTAGTAATGAAGTGTATGCTGTTCATTGTGAACTGCAAGAAATCAAATCATTAAATATACATATCATGCATTGAACTTACCTTCATTTTGTCAGATCTCCAGCAGTATTCCGATTTGCAAGCTAATACCTTTATAATATGATGCGTATGAATGTAAAGTGAAAGTAAGTAAGTAAACTATATATAAGGTAAAAGTAGCTCAGAATAAGTAAAGATTACTTTTCAATAGGTGTGGATGTCAAAGCCTACGTTTAGGTTCGAACACCAACGTACGTATGAATAAGTTCGATTGCAGAATTGTTCATCTATATACATATGTAGCAACCGAAACATGTCAGCATAAGAAGCAGGTGGCTCCTCGTTTGTAAACAACCTTGAAGTACCACGCGAATTTTCGCTGATGGTCACAGGGCGGCCCGCCCGTCCATCACCTCTCGGCCCACGGGCACTATTTCGCCGAGTTTTATGAGAATCGGCCAATCTGCCGCTTTGCGCTTATAGTCGCCCTCCACGGAGATAATCGCGCGCGCCACGGCCAAGATTTTTGACTGGGAGGTGCGTTGTTTTTATTGGATGAGCTAGTGGCCAAGAATTACCTTGCAAGCATTTTTTGAGGGATCAAGTCCCATTCTCGTGTCAATTTAGACTTCAAACTATCCAAAGAATCATGAGGTGTTCTGCAGACCCTACTCTCTAAAATAGCCCGCACAGATAAGTC
>NW_025938960.1:0-521 GCF_000764305.2 Hyalella azteca | reverse complement strand
TCTAGCAATCAATCACAATCAGCAGCTCTTTACAAAACAGCGAAGACAAAACTAATGTACAGGTTCTGAGGTCAGCGTGGGGGTATCGATGGTATGTAAGGCCGAGTTTGTTATTCTGAGTAGCTTTTACAAACGACCGGCAAAATTATTTGTCATATTTTTAACACGGGCAGTTCTAAGGGAGACTACTCATTTTAATATTGACGAATTTCTGTAATGTGAATCATAAATTTTGTTTTTTTTAGTCTTATTTATTTATTATTTATTAAAATTTATTTGCGACCAATAGTTGGAATTTTCTAACGTATCAAATATTCTATGAGAAGAATGTCAGCTCCTGGCTTCTCTTAATACCTCACAATACCTCACACATCCACGCGCGTGTCTTTGGCCCATCGTTTACGCTGTGCGCCCCATCGTCTAACCGCCTCAGCCAGCCCTCGTCACGCTAGAGTCACGTTCTTTGTAGTAATTACAATACAATATTTAGTACTTTTTAATTGCGTGCGATGAAAGACAAG
>NW_025938959.1:9393-27495 GCF_000764305.2 Hyalella azteca | reverse complement strand
TCGTGATTGGAGGCCGAACTTGACCTGCAAGGCCATATTGTGCGAATGAATAGAAGTATATAAACGATAGCGGTTTTTACGATGTTTGAAGTGAACGGTTACGTGTACTATAAGCAATGCTGCGTCGACTAAACATTTCAAAATGTGGCTTGACGAAATAACACTGCTACATCTAAAAACAGGGAACATTCGGCGCTTAGAATGCCTTACTTGTCGTTTGTAATAGGCGAGGTTAGAAAATGGTTCCGAATGAGTAATTGCCATCAAAATCCAATTTTACATAGACGAATGAATGAAATAATTTAATTTTCAAGATAATTAAGAATGATGACGAAATAAAAAATAATAACACAAAAGAACTAATAAATTCTCTGATTATGTGAACGTGGTTATTATAAAAACGATCGACATCTAATAAACGATAGGAATATAACATGAAAATGAGTGTGCAATCTATTTTCAGTACAAATTGTATCAAAACACTGAGACTGCAGTTCTGTTAAGCTCTTGTGTTTCATGAAAATAATTTACAGTATTTCCTGAAAGGTTTTAAAAGCCGTACAGGACACGCCTGGCTTGCCCGATTTATCTACTTATCATTTTACCGAAATTAATTGCGATCAAAATCTTCCATGGACCTCGTCTGGTCCTCGTCTGCGGGGAACAAATGAGAACTTGACAGTTCTCATTTGTTTTCTCAACTTATGCGCAAAATTAATGCGCTATTTACTCAATTCTTGTATAGTAGTGATGAATTCCTAGAAGAAGCTACGTATATAGCTAGAAAAGCAGTCAAACGTACGCAATCCAGGCACAAATTTGCAGCAAATTTGACGTAAAACTGGCAGATTAACAGCCATCTGCACTCAGTGACATAATTATACATCTTGCAAAACATTCTTTTGTACCGATCGAGGGTGAAAGGGTTACTAAACGGGCAGTATATTGAACTTGGCAACAAATCCTTATAATACGCGGGACCAGTAGCACAATAGGAACACTACGCGAGGGCGTTCAGGAGGCAGTCAGCACTGCAGCATAACCGGAAACCGTTGTACGAGTGACGCGCAACTCCCACGGCCGCGGGATGGAGTGCTAACGACCCAGGCCTCGTGATGTGAGTCATGTGTCTATGACTTAACCAGCACACAAAACGATAGATCCAGGGAATATTAGAAGGATCCTTCAAACTGATATTATATTAGTAACTTGACTGTAACCAGCACACAAAACGATAGATCCAGGGAATATTAGAAGGATCCTTCAAACTGATATTATATTAGTAACTTGACTGTAACCAGCACACAAAACGATAGATCCAGGGAATATTAGAANAGGCCTACGGCCTAATAACGCTGAAACCGCTATTTATAACTAGGCTGATTAAGATGGCGATTCAAATAAGGAAAGGTGCCATGAAATACTAATAATGATATCATAGCCAGCTTAGCGGTAACGGGCGGCCAATGAATGGCCTGCGGTCGGCTAGAACTAATGGGCCTCGGCCGACCACTGGCCACGTATTATTCTCATTATTATTCGCCCACATAGAGTGCCCCTACTCCGTACCACCCGTCGTGGACAACTGAGTAATTCACGACGTATGTTTCTCGTCATACCTTCCAGAATGCCTGTATTTGAGCAGTTGGTATACGGGATTCCCACTCCACATGAGAGTATGCTCGTATATAACTAGTTTTCAGCCAGAAATATTCACAAAATGGAGGTTGATTCATATATGTATTTAATACCGATCAATAGAGAATAAAGAAAACTTCTTCCTTATGTCTCACAAGTTTAGGTTAGTCGCATGTAAAATAAACAGCAATGTACAACATTTTCCTCTATCAAAACTGTTGTAATACCAAGTTTACATAATTTTTTGTTTCTGGCGAGTAATTGCAAATATATAACTGAATAAGCAACAAACAATTCAAATTGATATTTCATTTACGGCATCAGGCGAGCCTGCCTGATGGTTCGCGGTTCTCAACCTGAGCCTTAAGAACGAAAATGAATAATTGTTGACTATAAGAAGACCAAATGATCGTCTTCCTTAAAAAGGAATCTTGTGTGCTAAACAACATAATTGCATTACCTATCCGTAATAATTCATTCTTGAATATCCGTTGAAAATCGGTGTAATTATTTAATCATATAATTATATGCCCAATAATTTTTAAATAATACCCGAACATTATACCTAGTTGCATTAGATACAAAGCTCGAATGATAGTACAGAAACAAAGCTGCACCATACCACTGCAAGCCATCGCCACGTCGTTATTCCACCAGTCGTTTATGCAGTGCCACGCACAGTTTATCAAACAACTACAACTTCTCTAGAATAGCACGCCACTTGACAAGCGTCAGCTCAAGTTTACTTTCATTCGCTTAAACCAGCACCGGCTGTNTTGAAAGCCCGTCAATGATTGGCTGATGAACTTACGATCTCTGAACTTTTTTGAAAGTATAGGCCCAGGTAGCCTATGACTCAGAACGTGCTCCTGACGTTTAGATTATATTGAATGATAACTGCTTGGGACAACAAATGAAACTTTATCACGAGCGCGGCGAGACAGTGTCAGGAGCCACCATCGCATCGTGGTGGTAGCAAGGATACATATATACAATGCATGCGAGCTTTACGAGACAAAAAGTCCATAAAATACTTAGCGTGACGCCCGAGGCTTCCTGCCTCTACACGTGCAAACAATTGCTCGGCACCTGCACACGTGAGTAGGTAATAACCGTACAATGAGGATGTGTTAGGAACGTATAGAGCGATGTATATATTCATCTTAATATGAATCAACGCTCGTTCTCAGATGATAAATAATATCCCTCTGGATGTCTTTTCAAATCCGTATATTTAAAGAAAACAGGGCCTATACTTTCAAAAAAAGTTAAGAGATCGTAAGTTCATCAGCGAATCATTGACGGCCTTTCAAGCAAAATCCTCCAATCATAGACAAGAAAAAAGAGCGTAAGTACTTACGTTCACTTAGCAAGTTTTGAAGGTATGGCCCCTGATCACCTAATCGTACGTTTAGATACTCGTACTTATATTACGCTATAAATGCAATCAAAGTGCCAATGTAATATTCTTCATTTGAAAATTAACGAGAAACAGCAAGGAAAATGTTTTTTTTTTTCAACTTTCGCTCAATTAAGAATTCTATACATGACGCAATAAAATAAGAAAAACAATATATTTGGCGGTTTATAAACGTTGTAACAATATCTCTTACAACCTTAACCTTTGCGCGCCAACATACCATTGGAATGGAGCCATGGGCACCCGGGGTAAAAAATTAGCACTCAAGATAAAGGTCAAACTCTAGCAGGCAGGGAGTTTTGAGATAAGGCGCGTCAACTCGTCCTGTCGGCATAATAATAATAATAATATTAGTATAATAATACTAATAATATTAATATTAATATTATTATTATATTGATTATAATAATAATAATATTATTATTAATATAATATTAATAATAATATAAAATAATATTAATATACAGCCAACAATTCGGCTGAATTGCAGGTAAATAGATAAGTCACGATTATACGATAAAATTCTTCGGTAGCAGATTGATGCAGGTCACAATAAAGCTTAATGAATCAATCTCACAAGCACCGTACGCGCAAGTGACGCTAACTAGAAGGAGCAAGTTTGATATTTCACGTACGTGTAGATTAGTTTAAACAATCGGCATACATTAAGCACGACAATCAACATACAACTCGTATAGAAAATTCCATTCAAAACAATAAAAAAAACTTTTCATACCAGCTGGACCGGATTAAAATTAGTTGAAAGAGAAAAATTACACTCATGTATATACGTGTGCAAAAGAGCGCAGCAAGACACAATGTGATTCATGATCTTCACCCAAGGGCGGCAAAAAAGTGAATAGAGTAGAATTCATTGTGGAATCAATACTAAATCACAACTGCTGTGTGCGAGTAAATAACTGCCACAACTGGAACTGTGAATATCAAATTTATTCACAATTTTAATGATGCATAATTGTATTTCAGCAATGAACGAGAGCGTGCAGAAACGAACGTGGCTTCCGCGTAAAATTTGAATGAATGAGGTAAAATATTATGTTCGTCATTACACTGAAAATACTCTTGTAGAAGAAGACTAATTGTCTTAACGAATGTATTGAATATTAATGATATTAGGGGCAACAAGCAGCGATATTAGGCACGAGCGTACCCGCTGCTCGGAAGCCATACTTCGGGCAATGAAATGCTAAGTGAAGAAAGTTATAGTAAAACAGACGGTGCATGGGCTGTCAAAGCTGAAATTGGTGTCTTCACAAACCTGCAGCGATAAAAGCGAATTAAAGAATGAAATATAAAGTAAAAATACGGAATAGCTTATGAAACTGTGTTTAGTTTAGTTTAGTGTCCAAATGTTTACTAGCGCTTCAGCTATTAAGCTATCTCGCACCGAAAGTCAAGATGAACATCACCATAAAGGTGGAAGGTCTCAATTATTCATCACCCACAAGGGGCGGTATGAACCTGTGGACGGGCATTCAAGCTTCCAGCAGCAGAGATCTCTGGACGCAGCGCCATAAATCAGAGCAAGCGATGTAGCGAAAACTTGAAGTAAGTGAAGAAAGTTATAGTAAAACAGACGGTTAAGGGCTGCCAAAGCTGAAATTAGTGTCTTCACGAACCTAGTGATAGAAGCGAATTACAAAATACTGTATAAACATAAATACGGATTAGCTGATGAAAATGTGGACGGGCATTCAAGCTTCCAGCAGCAGAGATCTCTGGACGCAGCGCCATAAATCAGGGCAAGCGGTGTAGCGAAAACTTGAAGTTCAGGGGCCATACTTTCAAAACTCGCTAAGTGAACGTAAGTACTTACGCTCTATTTTCTTGTCTATGATTGGTGAATTTTGCTTGAAAGGCCGTCAATGATTGGCTGATGAACTTACGATCTCTTAACTTTTTATGAAAGTATAGGCCCAGAGCGCACAGGAACGCGTTTCTCACCACTCAGTGATGAAAATTAAAGGCTGGCGAAGGCAGCTCCGAAGAGAGCAAGAAAACCTTGCGTAAGATCTTAAGTTGAAACTGGAGGGGATGAAGCTCGTGGAGGTAATGCTCACGATGTCTGCGAAAAGAGCGACTACAATCATTTTTTTTCAATTTGTTGGAGATGATGCACTTAAAATTTCTCTACTCGAAGCAAGTAAATTAAAGCCAGCTAGCAGCAACTGAAAAGGATTGCAAGTAAATAAGGAGAGAAAAACTGTCAGAGGATGCTGGCTTCAATACATAGCGGCTGGTGGCAGCTGGCTTCAATAGGTGGCACGGTGGCAGCTGGCTTCAATAGGTGGCACGGTGGCAGCTGGCTTCAATAGATGGCACGGTGGCAGCTGGCTTCAATAGATGGCACGGTGGCAGCTGGCTTCAATAGGTGGCACGGTGGCAGCTGGCTTCAATAGGTGGCACGGTGGCAGCTGGCTTCAATAGATGGCACGGTGGCAGCTGGCTTCAATAGATGGCACGGTGGCAGCTGGCTTCAATAGATGGCACGGAGGCAGCTGGCTTCAATAGATGGCACGGTGGCAGCTGGCTTCAATAGATGGCACGTTGGCAATAGATGGCACGGTGGCAGCTGGCTTCAATAGATGGCACGGAGGCAGCTGGCTTCAATAGATGGCACGGAGGCAGCTGGCTTTAATAGATGGCAAGTCTATAAAGGAGCGCACTGCAATACATGTACACTTGTACAGTGATGCGCAAGAGAGGCATCACGCGGGTCACGTTCTCTGACATGACGCTTTCATTTAGATCCGCGTCATTACGGTGAGACATTGTAAAGTGTTTCTTAACGAGTGATGTATTTGTTTTCCCATCCAGAAAGATTTGCTGTTATCATCGACCTTTAAATCTAGAAAAATTAACTGGACAGCAAACGACGGAGACAAAGACAATGGAAGCAAGAAATGACAAAATCGACTTCCATACTAAAGATTGCAATCAAGAAAGTGCGTATATGATAAAATTGAATACCTAAACATTGCGTTTGTGTCAAACGCAATCAGAGAATTGAAGCCTAACGAAAAGCTATAAGAGAGAAACTCTCACTCAAATATATTAACAAGCAACACACGGGCAGTCTCCGAACATATCAACGAAACACACAATTAATGACGATATATCGAGAGCTAAAACTAAACATTGTCAGGATCAAAAGAAAATTTAAGCATTGGCTGGTACAAGAACGCGCACAACAATACTTTATAAAACACTAAATGAAACCAAACAAATGACATGAGCATCAGTAGCTATGCAATAAGAGCGAGGCCACGAGCAGGACGGCCGAGGAGGGCTGCACTTGTCGAGAAGTGGCGCTGCATTGGAGCTCAGAGGGCCTATTGAGCGTCAAGCGACGCAATCACAGTCGGAACACGTGAGCCAGGGTAGGCTTTAGGGGGGGCTTTACTGGACCATGTCTATTGGTACCGTGACATAGACGACCGTAGCTGATGCTCGCAAACTTCATTGCACAACATCATTGAGCTCAGAGGGCCTATTGAGCGTCAAGCGGCGCAATCACAGTCGTAACACGCGAACTAGGGTATAGGCTCTGGGGGGTGGCTTTACTGGACCATGTCTATTGGTACCGTGAGGTACCAATAGTTGCTGCAGTGTGGTAGTATTGAGCGTCAAGCGACGCAATCACAGACGTAACACGCGAACTAGGGTATAGGCTTTAGTAGGGGGGCTTTACTGGACCATGTCTATTGGTACCGTGAGAGGACATAGACGACCGTAGCTGATGCTCACAAACTTCTTTGCACAACATCATTGAGCTCAGAGGGCCTATTGAGCGTCAAGCGACGCAATCACAGTCGTAACACGCGAGCCAGGGTTCGTAACACGCGAACTAGGGTATAGGCTTTATTAGGGGGGCTTTACTGGACCATGTCTATTGGTACCGTGACATGGACATAGACGACCGTAGCTGATGCTCGCAAACTTCATTGCACAACATCATTGAGCTCAGAGAGCCTATTGAGCGTCAAGCGACGCAATCACAGTCGTAACACGCGAGCCAGGGTAGGCTTTAGGGGGGCTTTACTGGACCATGTCTATTGGTACCGTGACATGGACATAGACAACCGTAGCTGATGCTCGCAAACTTCATTGCAAGTAACAGGGAAACTTGGCGCGGGCATGGATGATCTGGATGATCTATAGTGGATATATCATTGAACCACATAAGAAATTCAAAATAGAAAATTTGAAATTATACTCGATGAAAATTAAACTCACTGAAAACATTATACGTCTGGATTAAATCAGATCTAATCGCATAAATTTTGTATCAACACGCAATAACAGTCCAATCAATTCAAAATTTATTATTTCACATATTCACGGTAAACATAAACGAATTTCCTAAAATCTAGCGCGATTGGCATCGCCTGCAGTAGCTACCGCAGCGTTGGCTCGCGGCCAAACGGGTCAGCAATGCATTGCGTAGCGTCAGCTCGTAGCTGTTGACTTACTTCTACTCAGATGATATGGTAATTCGTTTCTATGATAAAGGTTTGAAAGGAATAATAGTTGAGACCACAAAAATGCTATCTTTGAGTCTTATATTCGTAAATAAAATCACAAAAACAAAGCAGCAGAAGCCCCCGCATAAACACAAGTGGGTCTCATGGCTCCCGAGTTTCGTTACAAGTCACAATAGAGAAAGAATTGGAGATTCTTCTGCGCAACCTTGCCTTCGGCAGGAGGCACTGAGTGGAAGGAAGGTCACATATTTCTTTAAAGGTGTTTTAACAGGGAGCGGGAGTAATTCACAGCAATTTGCAACACTTACACACACTTTAGGATGAGCGACTCAGTTGCAATTCAATTTGAGTCAACTTAAACAGCAGTCGCTGCTAAGATGGTGCACAAGTGAGAAATTCGTATATTATTTCACCATGAGCTGAAGAACTGAATCAATGAACGAGTTAAGTAATTGAACAGCTTGGCAGCGTATGGCTCAAACTGGCACCAAACACTTAAACCACTTGCCTGCGAAGCTTATCTGCTTATGGGCATTCACTTGGATGTCTCTATTATTTTATAAATGTTTTTCTTTTTCTCTTTTGAATTGTAACTAGAGCTCCTTTGTGAATAAAAATCAATCAATCAATCAATCAAAATAAACGTTAGAACTAAGTATAGAGCTCTGAACTCCAGTTCAAATGGAATGTACTGTTTTACATGCGTATGTTGCAGTATCATTCATCTATCACTTAATTTTATTTAACGATTAAAACAGAGAATCCTTCTTTTAGGATAGAGGAAAAGGTTTTGAACTTCCAATACCCTATAATTCTGATGATTCAACTACCTTCTACCTTTTGTACTTTTCTCGCCGCTTGTTAATAAAAACCACACAGTACTGGTCAGAACTACTACTTGCATGGTTCCATAACTACATTCTATCTACGAATGCCTTCCTGTCTCGCTGTAAATTTGTGGATAAGGACGACGATATATATAGGTGCTGGGGTGATTTTTTGAATTGTAACTAGAGCTCCTTTGTGAATAAAAATCAATCAATCAATCAATCAAAATAAACGTTAGAACTAAGTATAGAGCTCTGAACTCCAGTTCAAATGGAATGTACTGTTTTACATGCGTATGTTGCAGTATCATTCATCTATCACTTAATTTTATTTAACGATCAACACAGAGAATCCTTCTTTTAGGATAGAGGAAAAGGTTTTGAACTTCCAATACCCTATAATTCTGATGATTCAACTACCTTCTACCTTTTGTACTTTTCTCGCCGCTTGTTAATAAAAACCACACAGTACTGGTCAGAACTACTACTTGCATGGTTCCATAACTACATTCTATCTACGAATGCCTTCCTGTCTCGCTGTAAATTTGTGGATAAGGACGACGATATATATAGGTGCTGGGGTGATTCAAGTCCATTTGACGTTAATACTATTGCTGATTATTTCTCATGAAGAAACAAAATAGCTCATTTCGATTACCAAGATGCGAATCTTCAATGTAAATATCAAGACATAATTTTGTTTGGCTCTAGAAGGTAGCAATTGAGGAGGCAAGATTCCAGCCTCATGCTATTTCTGACCAAGATCACATCAATTGAAACGCGCAATACCGTTTGACAATGGAAGACAGAAATGGAGATAAAATGTTCTGTCAGCGCATTCTGCCGGCAGTGCGATACCAATATTGAAGTCCACGTAGCTTTAGCGGGAGTCTAGCCGTCAAAATTAAAGAAACAAAATATGTCTTTACTTGCGCGGAAAGTGGTAGTCAGCAATAGAATTACTTGAGCCACGGCTGTATATGATAGATGCATTACAGGCGTCTTGGGATTTGCAGTCAATGAGATATAAATTTCCCTGACGTAAGAGAAGGCACAAATCATGCCTTTATAAATATAGCATTTAACAAATCAATAAAAGTTATTCATAAAGTTTTAAACGGCTTTAAAAACGGCTTTTTTAAGGTTAAAAAACGGCTTGTCGCACCAAATGTGCTGACAAGCCGACGACTATTTGAAAGATCGCTCACACCATCGCCAACCAGGCCGACGTATCAGCGTGATAGACTCTTAACACCGTGCAAATGGTAGGCAGATCGTCGCCTTAACTATTTACATATTAATTTAGAAACTAATTACAAGGCACAGGACAGAAAATTTTAATCTATCATTAAAACATGAAAATGATTTATCGCAATTCAACTATGTGAAATTATTGCAATTAATCTGACAGTTGTTGAAACGAGAAGACACAAAGTTAACTCACTTCAAAATGTTAGTGTTTATATGGCGACAATTATTGTACAGATATGCATGATTCCAATAGATGTTAGCTTACTATTCGAATTTCAATTATAACAGAGTTTTCAAACTCCGCGACGCTATTTGTACTGAATTCTACATTTGGTAGTGAATTTGTAACCGTCAACAAAAAAAGTGAATCTATACAAAGCATTGCAGCGCAGCCATCCTGCAAGCAAGCAAGCACTTGAGGCTAATAGAAGATAAACGAGCTAATTCAGACCACCTCCTCCTCGAGAAGCCCTACACCAGCGACAGAGCCAAGCTCTGCAGCGAGGCGTCATATATGCACTACAACCAACGCAACCATAAGCAGCGCGGCGCCATATATGCACTACAACCAACGCAACCATAAGCAGCGAGGCGTCATATATGCACTACAACCAACGCAACCATAAGCAGCGAGGCGTCATATGCACTACAACCAACGCAACCATAAGCAGCGAGGCGTCATATGCACTACAACCAACGCAACCATAAGCAGCGAGGCGTCATATGCACTACAACCAACGCAACCATAAGCAGCGAGGCGTCATATGCACTACAACCAACGCAACCATAAGCAGCGAGGCGTCATATGCACTACAACCAACGCTACCATAAGCAGCGAGGCGTCATATGCACTACAACCAACGCTACCATAACCCAATGGTGAGTCATGTACGGCCCATGGGTGGCCACTCAATGATAAACGGCAGCCTGCCAAAGATTGCAAAGATTCTAATATATATAATATATATTCTAATATATAAATGAGTATTTCTAGAGGCCAATATATGCTGGTGACTTGGTCGTTAATTTGGAGAAAATAAAAATATACACATGTTATTCGGCGTAGAACGAACCTTGTAAACAATTCCACTTCGTAAGTAATAATTTCAGTTTCTTATCTTATCGAAGTTATTCACATAACATCACCTCAGGTTCATACGTCAATTTTGATGACGGCGAATAACAGGACGATGAAGAAACAGCACAAGTGGTTCACTCATTGAACGTAGACATTCATTCTCAATGACACGTCGGGAACCACGAGTTCTACTATCCAATACATAATCAGTCAGGTAATCAATAACAATGAGATAAGAAGCCTACAGCGCATAACTCCACCTCGGAAATCAGGCATCTATATACACCAGTCAGCAACGTGCGTCCATAATTTACTGCCACATGCAATACGATAAAACCGAAATTTTAACATCGAGTTCAATCCTAGAATTCGTTCAAATGTCGTAATAAATCACTCGAGAAGTTGTTGGACCAGACCGAAGTGTGACCTTTTGACCTCGTGAAGTTTTGATCAAAATGAGTGAGCGTTGGAGTACACGTCAAACACAAATAAGTGTATGTGTACAAATAAGTGAGGCTCCTGTATGGCTGTAGTGATCATAGGCTCTAATCATTAGTTTAAGCCATTACCACTATATTATATCAATAGCAGGCATTTAAAAAGGTATATAAAGCAATGCATGAATTGAATTATAAAATTACAATGATTGGATACATTTTGAGAATGAATAAAAGTGAAAAAACGTACAAATATACAATAATAAATGAGCTCTTCGAGATGCGGAGTTAATTATTCCTCTACTGAATTGGAAAAATCATAGTTGCGAGAAAATGTAAACTCCAATATTAGATAGGATCATCAGAGATATTGAAATGGACCAGTGAACAGACCACAACCAGACATTACTTTAAACCAATACGAACAGTGGCTTTAGTACGGCAAAAGTAACACTAAAATAAGAAAAAATTATATCTTGCACTTCAACTGATAACATTTCAGGAATTGAGCAAGCTGATGACGCTAGTTCAAGAGCTGTACAGGAAGAAACTTCTAAGAATTATGATAAAATTTTTATATCAATTCAGATTTCTTTTCACATAGCTATTTGGGGTATGATCTTAAAAATGTGTAATTCGTTTGAATCAAAGTTTTATTCTAGGTAAAATGTGATTTATGATGTGCACAACACTGACTATAAAACAGATTATTTTCTCTATGTGTGAAAACACGAATGAAATCGTTAGTTATAAACGTCTGCATTATTTACTACAGAAGATACGTGGTATCTCTAATCCCAAGAGTGATATATAACACGTAACATTCATGACCCTTAGATTCTCTGGAATTTTCATAGTTTTATTACCTGAGATCAAAAGTTAATACAAGAATGAAGGCCAAACTATAAAGATTACACTCCGCAAGGATTGGGAGGGAGGAAATCCCTCTTCCTCCCGGAAGAGAAAGGAGGAGGAAAAATTCCTCCGATATAGTAACGGAACGGAGGAGAGAATATTCCTCGGCTTCACCAGCACTCTTACTACTCAATGCCCATACCTACACTGTTAGAAAAATTACCGTTAACGGTATTACCGGCGTTACAGTGGCCGGTCGGTACGTGAAAAGAAACACCGTGTCGCCGTTTTTATTCTAATTTAACACTAAAAATCCGTAGAATATCTGATAAAAACGGTGAAAACGTTTATTTTACGGGGCGACCGGCCACTAGAACGCCAGTGGGACCGTTTTTTCACCGTTTTTTCTAACAGTGTACTTCATCTCCGTTAATTTTGAATCACCTCACGTTGACGTAAACATATACTGCAACAATCGAATTAATAAAACAAAAATTTCATCGCAACACATGTAAAAAAATATAACTCAGTATTCACTGCAGTGAGTGACAGGGAGCGCATTTTCTCGTCGACAAAAACGTGAAGTCACGGACAGACGGACGGACATGGCGAGCACAACAGCGCCTTTTTTTCCATAAATGAGAAAATGCGCGCTAAAAAGTATCGAAAGTACCTAAGTAATTTTCGACGATCGGGATAATGCAAGAATTAAAATCACACTAGGAACGACAGAAAGCAGCGTTAAGTAAATAATTAGCAGAGCCTGAGATGCAGAAAAACATAGGAAACAAATACTGACCTTCCAAAATTTTTTAACTCTATTACTTTTCGAGTTACAGCTATTCAAAGTTGGGTATCGTTTTTTTTGGGACACCCTGTATGGTTAGCCCTGCAAGGTAACGCTAGGCCAGCACGGCAGGCAGCAGGCGTTGGACGGCGCAACTTTAACAGGAGCGCCGTGATGCGTGCGAGGGAGAGGGTTATAGAAGAGAGCTGCTACAGCCATGCGAGTAGTGCCTGTCTCTTATACACATCTAGATGTGTATAAGAGACAGACATAGCGTTGCACGGGACATAGCGTTGCACGAGACATAGCGTTGCTTGAGTGATGGCAAATCAAGGGATTTTTTTCTTATAACTCACGTAAGGTTTTACATTTTTTGTACGATGCAACCAAAACAGGGCGCAATAGTTGCTAAAATTAAACAGGTTTTTAACACAACACTTGCATAAGAATGTCTAGTCTACACGTGTTATTGGAAGCAATTACGAGACAGAGACATTAACTGCTGGCTACATCGTGGGAACCTTGACCTCAATAAAGCAAGACAAGCAAATACACGTCACGAACTTAAGACGTACGGGCAGTACCAAACAATATGAATAGAATCTCGTGACGTTACGTCATGAACATCATTATGATTCAGGCAAGCAAGCTCCAACATTACCATGTAAGTGCTTTAGCGTACATGGCCTAGGATCTAGCATGCGTATAAGCAAGCGTAATCTAACATAGCATTCGAATAACCCAGCTTAGCTGAGCACGAATAGTTTTTACGTTAATTTTACAAACATGAAAAACGTCCGAGAAATTGTACGCAAATTTATACAAACATGAGAAACATGCTAGTAAATGGGGCCGCTAGTTGAAGCCTAAAGTCGCATGTCAAACATGTCGAACTTGCCTAGAATTGGAAGCGCATGACCTTCGACAATTAAAGAATTAATAACCTCGGTGATTAGTTTTGAACATTAAATTTCATAACGTGAAGAGAGCCATAAAAGACGTGCTCAGAATAAACTTGTAAACTGGCGCTATTGCTTCATCGCGATAGGTTCGCAAAGAGCCAATTAACTCACTGTATTCAATTCCACCAGACTGAGAAGAGAAGCTTGTGTATATACCGACATGTGTTGCAGTTGACAATGCTAACTCTTGTATAATTTATTTATTAACTTCTGTGACTATTATTTTCTTATATATTTCCTGTGCATATTTCATGCAGCTGTCTTCATAATAGTCAGCATTTTATCGACGCAAAACTCAGTTAAAAAAGTTTCAAATATACACCGAATTTCTAATTTCAGCGAACAAAGAAGATAACGTAATCAAGATCAATAATTTGATGCGATAACAGAATCATGAAGAGAGAAACACATACTAAGCAGAACGAGCATACTTAGGAGCAAGGTCGCTTACAATGTCACCCACGAGCCTCATCGCCTCTACAGGCTCGGCCCAGCGACTAGGATCTAAGAAGAAGTATGCAGGTTTTTACGCCAGTGATCGGGGGGCATACGTACTTTCAAAATTCGCTAAGTGAACGTAAGTACTTATGCTCTATTTTCTTGTCTATGATTAAGTGAACGTAAGTACTTATGCTCTATTTTCTTGTCTACGATATATGGATTTTGCTTGAAAGGCCGTCAATGATTAACTGATGAACTTACGATCTCTTATCTTTTTATTAAAGTATACGTAGGCCCGGGCCTCGGAAGCTGGACTCTCGATTACGATAGCAGGATCACCTGCACCGCGCACGAGCTTAGCCCTAACACCAACAGTTGGACTATTCAGACATTTATTTTCTCCTGTCTACCAGATATAATTCAAAGAAGGTTCTTCGTTACTCATTTATTCTCTCCACGCTGCAAATGGCGAATAATTAAACAATGATCGAAATAATAACTCTGCAAATAATGCTAAAAATAGCAGTTGAGATTGTATAATGTAGATGGAAAAGAAAAGAATGTAGACGTTGTGAGGCCCATAAGACTATGGTTCACTTCAGGCAGGCAGGGTATCCAGGACCAGGCGTGTATTGCATACCAACCACCTGGTCGGCTCATAGCCACAAACTTGTTATAAACCTGACCTGTTCTCTAGCGCGGCTAGCCATCACCGTTATAGAAGCTAGACATTGTCAGCTCCAAGTGAGGC
Organism: Hyalella azteca; assembly: GCF_000764305.2. NCBI lineage: Eukaryota > Metazoa > Arthropoda > Malacostraca > Amphipoda > Hyalellidae > Hyalella > Hyalella azteca. The sequence goes on along the minus strand of NW_025938959.1, from coordinate 12,543 downwards.
CACATGCATTTACACAGTATTTACAGATGAAAATTTTAATGGAGACAAATAGAAATAAGACTTTATAAGAATTTGAACCATAATAATTGAGCAATACTTCATCATGACACTACGAATCCAACAAAAATGCACTGAAATGCTGAAGCTGGGCCAGAGTAAGCAATATGATAACAAGAAAATAATCAGCAAAGATCTCAATTATCTGAAAATATTCATGGGACATGCATATAAAGAACACGTTCCGTCAAAACTTCCACGTGTAACTATCCGTTTTCCCTTATTTTTATCATTATTTTCTCTTTAGCGCATTTTCTCATTTATGGAAAAAATGCACTATATTGTGCTCGCCATGTCCGTCTGTCTGTCTGTCTAACTGTCTGTCTGTCCGTCCGTCCGTGACCTCAAGTTTTCGTCGACGAGAAAATGCGCTCTCTGTCACTCACTGCAGTGAGTACTGAGTTACATTTTTAAAAATTTTAGAAGTTGCAAAATTTTTGAAGTAGCAAGAGAAGGGCAATAATTTTAAAGGTGTTAGGACCAAGTAAAACTTTCCAGGGCACCGAAGCCGCGCAACAACCTTACACTGCATGCTAGCTATAACAAGAGACTAGTATACGTAGTATACGTAGTATACGTAGTATTTCAAACCAAGACACCAGCCGCGACCGGGTGAAGCGGTGTAGCGAGGAGCTGATCATTGCAACAACATAACAGGACATGCATTTGTCGGTCACACCCAACACAACACGTGATGTAATATGATATAAATTCAGCATTTTTCATGGGAATATTCATTAAATAATGCATTCATACGTTTGTACTGGACAAAAACTTCTTCATAAATCCATATGAAATTACAACACATGGCAAGATTTTTTGAGCATTCTTGGTTATCTCTCATAAAGAGAGAGGACGGATTTTCGAGTAATTTTAAAGGTGTTAGGACAAAGTAAAGCTTTCCAGGGCACCGAAGCCGCGCAACAACCTTACACTGCATGCTGACTACCTACAACAAGATATTAGTATACGTTATAGTATTTCAAACCAAGACAGCAGCAGCGACCGGGTGAAGCGGTGTAGCGAGGAGCTGAACATTGCAACGACATAACAGGACATGCATTTGTCGCTCACACATAAGAAACACGTGATGTAATGATATAAATTCAGCATTTTTCATGGGAATATTCATTAAATAATGCATTCATACGTTAGTATTGGACAAAAACTTCTTTTTCTTCATAAATTCGTTTGAGATTACAACACATGGCAAGATTTTTTTGATCATTCTTGGTTTTCTCTCATAAAGAGAGAGGACGGATTTTCGAGTTCTTGTCATGAAGTGCGCATACCCGGCAATTGAGTGTAAGCCAGCAGGCTGGTGGCTGTGATGTATTATGATTTTGACCGAAAACTACGGTTGTGGCGCAAGCCAGTGGATGTTGCGTGATCTGTATGAATGCCAAGGCATTAAGCCATTAACATTACTTGATTCATTCCCAGAACGCGCTGAAACTGTACTTGGGTGGCCAAGAGCCTTCCTTGGGTATAGAACTTAGAAATAGTGATGCCTATAATTTACTTACATAAAGTTTAACGACCAATCTAACGGTAAAGGCTTCTTTATGAAGGAATAATGAATAGAATTATAATACACAAAGACTAAAATCAACATCTTAGCTCCCGTTATACATGACATTACCAATGACTATAAACCGCATTTAAAAAAAGTATTTTACGTCATTCATTCATTCATTTATTCATTCATTCAAGCATTGCGACTTTTGAACGCAGACCTTGATAATTCATGAAAGATGTCAACATAAATTAGTGACACGAATATGAGAGAACAGTAGACCTCCGTAAACCAGCTGTTCGGGGAGACTTGAAGCGAATATACGAACATTGCGTGCCTTGTGACGATAGGTGCCACAGGACAGGTCGAATATCTTTATATCTTCTGATAGGTCGAATATCTTCCCTTTACCACGTTTTACTGATTTTCACTTTCAGAGCTGTTAAATTGTTAGGTACCGGTACCAATTAAACCCAGTTTAGGCAAGGGGCTTTATGGACTAGTTTCCAGTGCCCCTATTTGAATAAATAAGAAAGAAAAAGAAAAGACCCCAGAGCGACCACGGAGTGGCAGGCTATAGGAAGTGGTCGTGAGACAGCAATGCTGTCAGGGTACGCACACAGTGAAAGCAGGTTGCCAGCGTGCTGGTTACCTGCTCAGGCTGGCGCCTGAAACCATAGAATACAGAAGCCTATTCGTACAGGTTTTCACTGTGAACACTTACATTATTATCCTATGTTCATTCTTGTGGCAGGTTGGAGCCTGTCTCTTATACACATCTAGATGTGTATAAGAGACAGACACTAGCCACCACACTAGCACACTAGCACTAGCGACGGTAACAGCACCAGTCAACCAAGTCGCGACACTAGCTACCACACTACCACACTAGCACTAGCGACGGTAACAGCACCAGTCAACCAAGTCGCAACACTAGCCACCACACTAGCACTAGCGACGGTAACAGCACCAGTCAACCAAATTGCAACACTAGCTACCACACTAGCACTAGCGACGGTAACAGCACTCGCAACACTAGCCACCACACTAGCACTAGCAACGGTAACAACACCAGTCAACCAAATTGCAACACTAGCTACCACACTATCACACTAGCTACCACACTAGCTACAACACTACCACACAAGTTACCACACTGGTACCACACTAGCACTAGCGCCGGTCAGCCAAGTCGCAACACTAGCCACCACACTAGCACACTAGCACTTGCTACGGTCAGCCACAGCAGCGCGCGGTAGCAGCAGAGGCGGAGGGATGAGGGCGTCACATATAACGGTGCCGCGCAAGCAAGCGTTGCTCTTACTTCAACCTTCATCACTACGATTACAAATTGCCGATTCAAGATAAAAACATATTATGAATATAATATTTAACTAATGTAATTCTTTCGTTTTATCGTCTAGCAAGGCAATGGGAGTTTGTCCATAATTTGTAAAAATTAAACATAGCACTGAAAACAACAGCAAGAAACATAGCGCTATTCACTCGCACTTGTGATAAATTGCTAGAGTAATTGACGAGCGATCATTTCTGGCGGAGGCTGACCTGTGTTCGTA